>NC_089270.1:26186718-26392405 GCF_963930625.1 Muntiacus reevesi | reverse complement strand
CTGAACACTTTCTGTTGAAAGCCCAGTATAAACTCTGCACTTCTGTTCAGTTCAGTCAGTCAGTCGTGTCCGACTCTGCGACCCCATGAATCGCAGCACACCAGGCCTCCCTGTCCATCACCAACTCCCGGAGTTTAACCAAACCCATGTCCATTACGTCAGTGATGCCATTTAACCATCTCATCCTCTGTCGTCCCCTTCTCCTCCTGCCTTCAATCTTTCCCAACATCAGGGTCTTTTCAAATGAGTCAGTTCTTTGCATCAGGTGGCCAAAGTATTGGAGTTTCAGCTTCAGCATCAGTCCTTGCAATGAACACCCAGGACTGATCTCCTTTAGGATGGACTGGTTGGATCTCTTTGCAGTCCAAGGGACTCTCAAGAGTCTTCTCCAACACCACAATTCAAAAGCATCAATTTTTCTGTGCACAGCTTTCTTTATAGTCCAACTCTTACATCTGCACTTATAGCATCTTATCTAAACAGCATACCATTAGTGGTGACCATTTACAGCTCCAGGCTGAGGAAATGGAGACTCTGAGACACAATCTCCTGCAAGTCCAACAACTAGGAAGTGGTAGGTCTGGGATTGAGACTGAGTACTGTTTGACTTCAAAGCCTGGATTAGTAACTTTTGTATTCCTTTATCATTAACCCCTCCCTCCACACAGTCAGTGTGTGTTAAATACATAAAGGACATTATAAATAAATAAATTAACTTACAAATAAATCTATTTACTTTCAGATTTGTTCACCTGCTCTTCTGGCCTACAGCCCTCTGCAGTGGCCTCTTTGGTACAGTACAAACAGTGTGTGGGCTAACAAGGATCCCAGTCTCAGATCCAAGAGATGTGTCAGATGGTGAGGAGGACTTATCCTTAGGGACTTCATCTCATCTGGACCCTGGATATCCAAAGCGTTAGAAGGAGGCAGGGTTACTCTTTAATAAGGTGAGGACTATTAGAACCAAGATGACACAGCCTTTGTTTCATCCTTCAGCTATAGGTCCTTGACCTTTCCATATGTCATAAGCCCATTTGTTTAGGATTTAGTTGAGGGAAAAAATATTTCCCTCCTTCCACAGGGAAGAGAATGACTCATAATACATCAGTATTCTCTTAAAAGTTCCCTCTTATTATCTAGCTCCTAAACTTAAATATTCAGTGTGTGGAAGGGGGCTACACCAATTACACCCAACTCCTTTACAGATACTCAAAGTTAGTTTCACATCTCATTTTTAAAAGAATGTGACACTTATCACTTGCCCAAAACTGAGGCTAAAATAACTATTTTTAATAGGTATTGCATATCTATTACACACATTCAGATAAGATAAAATAGACAAGGCAAACCAGTTAGAGAAAAAGAATTATTATAGAGAGAGGTAAAATTCACCAGGAAGACATAACACTTCTAAACATAAATATTCTAATAATTTTTCCTTAAATACAAAGCAAGATTTTTTTAAAAAATAGAAATTAACAAATCTGCAGACACGCTCAGCAATTTTTAGTATACCATTCTGAGTAATTGATGAGTTATGAGTCCAAAGATATCTGTAGGGAAAGAATATTTGAAGAACACAATTAACAACCTCAGTCTGAAGAGAATAAAGAGAAATCTAAACTTAGAAACTGTTCTTCTTAAATACATATTGTTAGTGTTTAAAAATTGACCATGTTACTAATTATAAAGCCAGTTACAATAAATATTAAAGAATCAACAATATTTAAAATACATCTTATGATCAAATTGCAATTAAGATAACCATATTAAGTAACTAATAAAGTCATATATATGTATATGACAATTGAAAACATATTCTAAATATTCATGAACCAAAGGAGAAATTCTAAATAGAGCCAAATGACACTGATATCTAAAATACCATGGGCTGAGAGTTAAGAAGTTAACCTTACAACTTAAAAAGCTACACAAAATAATTCATATGATAGAAGAAAGGAAATGTTTTCCAAATAATTTTAACATAATATTGACACGAAAATCAGAAATTGAGATTCTTGGGGGAGGAGGTTTAGGAGTTAGTTTCACTCATGAGTGTAGTAGTGAGTACCATAAACAGAGCGCTAGTGGCTTAAAAACAAAATGTATTACAACTGAGTTGAGTTTAGACAGCATATTAAACAGCAGAGCTATTACTTTGCCAACAAAGTTCTGTCTAGTCAAAGCCATGTGTTTCCCAGTAGTCATGTATGGATGTGAGAGTTGGACCCTGACGCTGGGCAAGATTGAAGGCTGGAGGAGAAGGGGACGACTCTTTGCGACCCCATGGACTGCAGTATGCCAGGCTTCCCTGTCCATCACCAAACTCTGTCCATCACCCTGTCCATCACTCAACTCCATGAGTTTGAGCTCATGTCTATCAAGTTGATGATGCCGTCCAACCATCTCATCCTCTGTCATCCCCTTGAATATTCAGGACTGATTTCCTTTAAGACTCACTATAAAATTATAGTATTTAAAACTATGTGATACTTGTGTAAGCAGAGAAAGAATATAAAAACAAAAAAACATAAAATAGAAATATTTATTGATTATACCACATTAAAATAAAAACCTTGTATTTCAAAAAATCATTTTTTTTAAAGGGAAAAGTAAAATCTTAGTCTGAAAGATCATGTGCAACATACTTAACCAAGAAAGTGTTAATGCTCAGAATGTATAAGGAACACACACAAATCAATGGGCTTTCTGGTAGCTCAGCTGGTAAAGAATTCACCTGCAATGTGGGAGACCTGGGAAGATCTCCTGGAAAAGGGAACAGCTCCCCACTCCAGTATTCTGGCCTGGAGAATTCCATGAACAGAGGAGCCTGGCAGGTTACAGTCCATGGGGTCAAAGAGTTGCACATGACTGAACAACTTTCACTTTCACAAATCAGTAGAAAAAAATCTAATAGGCAAAAGATATGACAGAAGAATGGAGAATCAAGTAGCTAATAAGTATATGAAATTATGTCTAGCCTCACTAGTAATCAGAAACATTTAAATTAAATAAAAATTGTATACATTTTTACATCTATGATGCTCACAAAAAATAGGACATCTGAGAAATGTTAACGAGAATTGGCTTGGTTGTGGTTTGGGGTTTTTTGTTTTGTTTAGTTTCTTTTTGGTTTTTAGACAATCCCATAAATGACCCTTTTGTTCATTATATTTAGCTGATAGACTTGGTATTCTGGAAGATGGAAAGAAAAATATTTTCTTTATAGGTGATTGTGGAAGATTGAAGTATAATTTCCCAACTCTTTGCTTCTTCTTGATGACAGAGTTATATGTTCCCGCTCATTGTCATGTGAGTTGTTGTTGCATCATTTGGGAAGAGTATATGTCCCTCCCTTATTGACTTTGGGCTGGATCCTGGGGATTCTTTGGCTGATGGGCTGTAAGATGTGACATGAGTTATTTTTTAGTAGAAGCTTCAATTTGGATGTGTGTAGTTTGCCCTCACCTATTAGAGTAGCATGCCTCAGATAAGGGATACAAGTGCCTGGATCTCTGAACTGGGAAGACATATGGAACCAAGCCAGGCTGAGTCAAGCTATAGCCAGGCTCAGATCCAGCATGACTGAGCAAAGGTCCAGCTGGGCTGCAGCTCCTATGTAACATAAGCAAGAAATAAATATTTGTGGCTATTATCGACTGATGGCATTGGTACTGTTTGCTGCCACAGATAAACTAGTATGCTGATAAAGTTGAATGGCATTCTACAACGTGACTTAGAGCTGTCGTTCAGCAAACAGGTAATTCAGTCCACTTTCTTGGGTAGGAACAACTAGCCACCTGTATTTAGGCAAGTCCTTCCTCATGGAAACCAAACAGGAAATAAATATTAATCCATCACATACCCAAGTCATGGCTATCCACTTGGAGTAAGAAATGAGCAGCCTGTTAAGACAGTTCTCTCTAATCTTCATGGGATCCCTTCCTCAATACCAACCTCAATCTGATGGAAATAAAGCAAACTCTAAACCCTGAAATTATTCTTCTCAAAAGCACACTACTAATGTTTAACAGTTGACCATACTGTTAGTTATAAGGCCACTTATAGTAAATATCAAAGAATCAACAATGTACTGAATACATTCTAGGACATTTATTAATAATACTATGTTGAATAAAAGTGCCAAAAGTGGGCATCCTTGTCTTGTTCCTGATCTTAGAAGAAATGCTTTCAGCTTTTCATGGTTGAATATAATGTAGGCTGAGATATGAACATTCTGTACCCACTTTGTTGAGAGTTTTACCATAAATGGATGTCGAATTTTGTCAAATGCTTTTCCCAGATCTATTGATAGAATCTTGTGATTTTTATTCTTTGTTTTGTTAGTGTGGTGGATTCTGTTGTTTGATCTGTGGATACTGAATCATTCTTGCATCCCTGGAATAAGTCCCATTTGATTATGGTATATAATCCTTCCAATGTATTGTTGAATTTGGTTTGCTAATATTTTGTTGAGGATTTTTGTGTCTGTATTCATCAGGAATACTGACCTGTAATTTTTTTCTGTAGAGTCTTTGTTCAGTTTTGGTTTCAGGGTAATAATGCTGGTCTCATACAATGATTTAAGTATCCCTTTCATCTTCAATCTTTTTTGAATTGTTTGAGAGGGTATGTATTAACTCTTCTTTAAATGTTTATTAGAATTCACGTGTGAATCTATCTGGCCCTGAATTTTTGTTTGTTGGAAGTCTTTTGCTTACTGATTCAATTTCATTACTAGTAACTGGTCTGCTCAGATTTTCTATTTCTTCTGGATTCAGTCTTAGAAGATTATATGTTTCTAAGAATTTACCTATTGCTTCTAGGTTGTACAATTTGTTGCCATACAATGTTCATAGAAGTCTCTTAGAACTGTTTCTTTCTCTTGTATTGTTTGCAACTATTCCTCCTTCATTTCTGGTTTTATTTGAGACCTCTCTTTTTCTTGATGAGTCTGGCTAAAGGTTTATCAATTTTGTATATTTTCAAAGAACTAGCTCTTTTTCCCATGTTTTAGTCTCAATTATTTTTATTTCTGCTCTGATCTTTATTATTTCCATCCTTCTACTAGCTTTTGACTTTGTTATTTTTCTGGTTCATTTAGGTGAAAAGATTATTTATTTGAAATTTTTCTTGTTCTTGAGGTAGGCCCAAATTACTGTAACATTCTCTCTTAGAACTGCTTCTACTGCATCCAATAGATTTTGGAAAGTCATATTTCTGTTTTTGTTTATCTCAAGGTATCGTTTGATTTTCTTTGATTTTTTCTTTGACCATTTGGTTGTTTGGTAGCATGCTGGTTAGTTTTCATATGCTTGTATATTTCCCAGTTTTCTTCTTGTAATTGAGTTCAGTTTCTTAACATTGTGGTCAGAAAAAATAATTGATAATTTTATTTAGTGTTATGTTTGGGTTCCTTTCTGTTTATTTTCTGTGTATGTATTATAGGTTTTGGGTTTGTGAGGTTATATGAGGTTCATTCATATCAATCTATATATATATAGCAATTCATTGTTCTATGCTTATGCATTGCTATATGCAAGTGGCTGATTGTCACTTAAGTTCAAATGTAATCTAAAAGCATGCTTTCCTCTCCCAAAGCAGTTTACATTTTTGATACCAAGTTTTGCTTCTTTTTACTTTGCATATCCATTAACTACTTACTGTAGTTAAAGTTGATTTTACAACTTTAGTCTTTGAAAAACAAAAATAATCTGTATTTCTCAGGGTTCTCCATGGAAACAGAGCTAATTATAAATATATTTGTATAATAGGAATTAGCTCATCCTATTATGGAGATTGAGAAGTCCCATGACCTGCCATCTGCAAGCTGGAAAATCAGGTAAGCCTGTTATGTAATTCAGTCTGAATCTGAAGACCTGAGAGTTAGGGGTCCAATGGTGTAAGTTCCAGTCTAAGTCTAAAAGCTTGAGAACCAGGAGCATCAAAGCAAGAAAAAGTGGTTGTTTCAACTCAAGCAGAGAGACCAAATTCGCTCTTCTTCCATCTTTTTGTTTTATTTAGGCTCTCAAGAGATTGTATGATGTCTATCCACATATGATAATCTTTACTTAGTCTACTGATTTAAATGCTAAGGAGTACCACTCTCCTAGAAATTCTCAAAAATAATGTTTACCCGCTATCTTGACATCTCTAAGCCCAATAAAACTGACACAAAAAATTAACTGTTGCATGAACATGACAAACTTTGTGGGATTATAACTTGGATATGGGCCCAGTGTTACCCTGACTGATATGTGGAGGTCATCCATCAAGGGACCATGCTCTTTTTGATGCCTGACTCCAAAGGCAGGTGATGTAGGTTCAACAGCAAGGTAACATCTCTGGACTGAGGATCCCTTCCAAAACTTAAGCACTATTATTACTGCTGGCGAGTAGAGTTCAAGGGCCTTCTTATGTTCCTGAATACATGGTGAGGATTATTTATGAAAATAATGCTCAATTCTCTTTTTTCCCCTCTAACTATGCTGTTTTAGAGGTAACTATGATTTCTGAGCATCTTCTAGGGTTTTGGTATTGCCAGGTACTAATTTCTACAAAATCCCCGCACCCATATATATTGCCTAACTTAATTATTTAAACACTTGTATTTCTAACAAATGGTGGACAACCATTACTCTAACACACAGAGTTTTCTTATATCTGTTGAATTACTTTGCCTAACAGATGGGTTGTTGAGATTACATAAGGACCCACCTGAATGGCCTGAGTATAGTCTTGCCCAGTCTGTAATTTTTCATAGTTGTTTCAAGGTCTTTTTAGAGTCTAAAGATAGACTATACCAGGCATTGTGGTTGTTACTGAATTTCCTTGTAGCATTTACTTCTTTGAAAATAAATGGAAGGGGTATTGGTAAAACTAGATCTGTGTATGTTGTACCCATATCCTCAACCATCAATGTCTAACATATCCCAAATAATGCACAAATAGGACTTTACACAACACCAGTATTTCACCTCAACACAACTAAGCACCTGTGAAGCATAAACCACAGGTCTTTTTACTTATGATATATTTGTGTTAGGACTATGGCTATGGTATAATATTAAATTAGGGTAGCTTTTACCTAGTGAGATATTATTAAACTATTGTAAAGTATAAATATGAAAGGATAGCTTCAATTTATAAAAAGCTTCTGATTTATTTTTAAATGAAAAAAGAATATTTACTAAATTATTCATACACAGTGACTCTATGTGGACAAGGATTTGAATGTAATGTAAAGAAAATAGTTTGCAACACAGGATTATAGCTAAGCATCTTAGATTAAAAATATTTTATTTCCTATTATAAAATATGATAAGAATAAACAAAAAACCAAACAACATCTCATTCAAGGAATTATGTTTAATTATAGTTAAGCTTGAAGAGCAAACTCACTAAGTTTAGAATTTGACTGGAAGAATGTAATTTCACAAAGTAAGATCCTTAGATTTATATAAATGGGGAAGCATTTTAAAGCACAAGAGCAGACAAATGACACTGGCATTTACATCATTGTACTGATCAAGGCATAATATGTATCTTTTATGTATATTTTTGAAAGGGGACCATGTCTATCTGGTTGCTAATCTTATTTCAAGGAGAAAATCCAAGGTGACAGTGAACCAAAGACTTGAACTCTTATGGGCACAGCAGAGCACACTGCTTACATTCACCAAAGAGACTTGGATTCAGGCTCTCATTTTGGCATTTAATCTCTATTGCTTTCCATCAATTGCTCTATACATGGTAGCTTAAAAAAATGCAAACTTATTTTCTTGATATCCAAGCGCAGACAGAGGTTAAAAACTCTGATCATCGGCAAGACTGAGCTTTGAAAATTGCATCAAATATCCCTTTAAGAGTGGTTTAAGCTAACAGAGTGCTAACTGAAGAAATACACTGTAACATAATCTTTTCAAGGTCTCTTCTTTCAGAGAACAAGAAAGACATTTGCTCTGACCATAGTTTTTCAAAATCTATTGTTATAAATTTTCAAAGAAAATCCTTATTATGCATGAAAAATAATATCTAGAATCATCTTCAGCCTCTCCCATATATCACCATCATTTTCTGGCAAGACAATCCCATCTTAGCCTTAACGTGAACATTCCATAGCATCATCTGTAGATCACACTTTCTGTAATCAGAAACATTGGGGCCAGTCAAAAATTGTTCCATGAGGTCTTAAATGTAATGCAGCAAATAAAGTGTGAAAAGGTGCCTTTATAAAGAAACCATTTTCCTGAATCTGTTTATATTAATGCAAATTACTTGGAAACACATGATGAATGAAATAATATTGCATATTCCCTGATGCTCTATATATATATTCCTAGCTTATGGTTAAAATTGCTTACTAAAGACTGTGAAAGACTGTATAAATCATACACATTAGGCCTTCTAAACCCAAGTAGCTAACAATTCCAACTCTGGCACTCTTTCAAAAATAATCAGTTTGGCTTTGCTACTCATAATACCATCAAGTTGGTAACTCAGGTATATGGAATAGCTACTTTATATAGCTACAGTGATAATCTGGTTAACGCATCATTAATAAAACTTTAAACACTTTTTGATGGAATGGGCCACACCTCCTAAGTATGTTCTAAGGTGAACTGGAAATATATCACAACCATAATTGGAACAAATATCACAACCATAATATTTTCACTTGTGAAGTTTCCTTAGAATCTATTGTGAAATTCCATGGGATAGACTATGGATGGAGTTATAAACTACAAGTCTTTGTCTTGCTTGCTTAGCTCAGCTGGTCAGAACACAGCACAGAGGAGGATAAGAATGTGGTAATGATTACAGGAAGGATTTTTATCTACACAAAATAATGACACTTGGCTTCTAAAATGCATTTAGCAATTAAAGTTCATGTAGATATGTAAGTCTGGGAGTTAATTTCAAATCAAACAAAGCTATACCATGAAACCTTAAAAAAAAGATGTGATAATATTGTTATGTTTTCCCTCTGACCTTCAAATATTTTCCCTCGATTAGACTCTCCTATTCACTGGGGGAGGGAATGATACTTATCAAAATATTAAATGCTCCCTTGGTCCTTCCAGCTCAAACTTTTCTCAGTGGAATAATAAAAGTAAATGATAACGATAATAATAATAATATTCATTTATATCTATTAAGTTCTTACTATATGCCAGCTTTCCAGCAAGAGCCTTTTCTCTCACTTGAATCTGACCACACTTTCTGGAGGTAGGTATTAACACTACTGTCAGCATTGTGTTCATATGAGGAGACTGAGACCCCAGAGAGGTCGAATAACTGGCTTAGGATCACTTAATAAATGAGACTGCAAAGGTTCAAACTCTGTCTGACTCACTTAAACAGCACTTTTGTGTTTACTAGCACTGCTGAGTCAGCTATAGAAAGAGAAACTTTTGAAACGATGTTAATTCAAGAAAAGTTTAAGGCCTCCCTCTGTACCCGACTATTCTCACCACTGATTATTTAAATATTTGTTTCAGATAAACCACAGTACACACTGGTGACTAATGGAGTGTTGATAATGACCTTCTGGTTGATGAGAGTAATGTTCTTTGAGAAGATGATGGTACTGAGATGATCCAACCATAAAAGTACCATGAACTTTATGTTGATATATCCTGATTGTGATGATGCATTAGCTTTGATTTCTTCTAAAACCTTCACTTTATTTTAGGAGGATATCGTTGTCTCTGTTTCCATTGTTGATGCAATTGTGCAAGGTTAAAGTAAATGAACTGGCCCACATAGACTCTACCCACATTCTTGCCTTCTTCTGAATCATGTTCTGACCAACTGAACTGAGCAAAGAATGCCAAAGAATTCTAGTTAATAATTCCACCCACTGCCCACACTCAACCTGGAAATTTTGCAAAAGAGTTTCTACTAAAATTTCAGAGATACAGTGTTACAGTTAGGAAACTTATGAACATTGTTTTCAGTCTATCCTAGGGCTTAGTATACTGTCAATGTGCATTCTCTGTATCTATCAAATACTGATCAATTTATTTACAGTCATGATAAATTACAGAATGAATGAGCAGTAATCAGTTTAAGTCACTGAAATTATCTTAAATACCAAATGGCAGTGTTACCAACAGCAAAATGTTATTTTTTTTTTTTAAGGTATTGGAATTGGAATCAAGCTGACCACACAAATCAAGAAAATGTCACTTTGCCTTTTATTAGTTGTGTTATTTTGAGTAGAATGTTAAGACAGAAGTCTCTGTAACTCTTCAACTATGAAACGAGTGTGATAACTACTTAGGATGATAATAAGGGGCTTTTCTGGTGGCTCAGATAGTGAAGAATCTGCCTGCAATGCAAGAGTCCCTCATTCAGTCCCTGAGTCAGGAAGAGCCCCTGGAGACGGGCATGGCAACCCACTCCAGTACTCTTGCCTGGAGAATTCCATGGACAGAGGAGCCTGGTGGGTTACAGTTCATGGAGTTGCAGAGTCGGGCAACGTAACACATACAGGATGATGATAGGGAACAGATGGATTAAAAAAAATAATAGGAAGCACATTAAGGAACATGAATAATTAAAGGAGATTATTATATGGCTTAATCCAATAGATATATTATAGCCGCGGACTTTTGTTCCATCACCAGTCACATCCACAGCTGGGTGTGGCTTTTGCTTTGGTTCTGTCTCTTCCTTCTTTGTGGAGTTATTTCTCCTTTCTTCTCCAGTAGCATCTTGGGCATCTACCTACCTGGGGAGTTCATCTTTCAGTGTCCTATCTTTTTGCCTTTTCATATTGCTCATGGGATTCTCAAGGCAAGACTACTGAAGTGGTTTGCTGTTCCCTTCTCCAGTGGGCCCTGTTCTGTCAGAACTTTTCACCACGACCCCTCCGTCTTGGGTGGCCCTACGTGGCATGGTTCATAGTTTCATTGAGTCAGACAAGACTGTGGTCCATGTGATCAGCTTGGTTAGTTTTCTGTGATTGTGGTTTTCATTCTGTCTGCCCTCCAAGGGATAAGAATAAGAGGCTTATGGAAGCTTCCTGATGGGAGAGACTGACTCTGGGGGAAACTGAGTCTTCTAATGGGCAGGGCCATGCTCAGTAAATCTTTAATCCAATTTTCTGTTGATGGGCGGGGCTGTATGGAAAATTCTTAAAGAGATGGGAATACCAGACCACCTTACCTGCCTCCTGAGAAATCAGTATGCAGGTCCAGAAGCAACAGTTAGAACTGGATCACTAAGATCTTGGCATCAGGTCCCATAACTTCATGGCAAATGGATGGGGAAACAGTGGAAACAATGAGAGACTTTATTTTGGGGGGCTCCAAAATCACTGCAGATGGTGACTGCAGCCATGAAATTAAAAGATGCTTGCTCCTTGGAAGAAAAGCTATGACCAACCTAGACAGGATATTAAAAAGCAGAGACATTACTTTGCTGACAAAGGTCTGTCTATTCAAAGCTATGGTTTTTTCAGTAGTCATGTATGGATGTGAGAAATGGATTATAAAGAAAGCCAAGAGCCAGAGAATTAATGCTTTTGAACTGTGGTGTTGGAGAAGACTCTTGAGAGTTCATTGGACTGCAAGGAGATCAAATCAGTCAATCCCAAAGGAAATCAGTCCTGAATATTCATTGGAAGGACTGATGCTGAAACTGAAACTCCAATACTTTGGCCACCTGATGCAAAGAACTGATTCATTTGAAAAGACCCTGATGCTGGGAAAGATTGATGGACAGGGAAGACTGGCATGAGGCAGTCCATGGGGTCACAAAGAGTCATACACGACTGAGCAACTGAACTGAACTGAAAAGATATTTAATTATATTACAGCTCTGGAAATGCTGAATGAGTTTTGACGTCTTTGAAACATAGACCAAGAAAGGCACCTGAATGTCGGTGATGACTTCTCATTGGTAGAAATTCCAAACAAGTGTGTTTCAAATCCTTTAAATCAAAAAGTCCTTTTAGCTCAACATTATTCATAGACTTATTAAAAATCCCCCAAACAGGCAAGCAATTTGGTGATGGTATATAAACAATGAATATTACTGTTCAATAAATTATTTTCCTTAGGGAATGACATAGGTGGAGAATGTTAAAACTTATATTTTAATCTGTTAGGTCTGACCCACCAATTTAAATTTGCTACATCAAATTTCCATAATTATTTGGCTGTATTTTGGGATGGATTTTGGAACTGCTGACAGTGGTTGAGAATACAGTGCTGTGTGAGAAAAATTATACAGACAGTAATATGCTTAGCTAGAAGCAAAATTTTTACTTTATTGGTCTACTTTTTTATTTAATTTTTCAAAATTACACCTTTAGAAATACACTTATTTTAAATGATCAATTAAATTAATCAAAAGGACTTGGGTAATCTTATAGGGTTGCATTGAATCTGTAGATTGCTTTGGAGTACAGCCATTTTCATATCTCACACTGGTCAGAATGGCCATCATCAAAAAATCTGCAAACTATTATTATAAATGCTGGAGAGGATGTGAAGAAAAGAGAATCCTCTTGCACTGTTGGTGGGGTTGTAAATTGATAGAGCCATTATGGAGAACAGTATGGAGAGACTTTAAAAAACTGGGAATAAAGTTACCATATGATCCAGCAATCCTACTACTGGGCATATGAAAGTGAAAGTGAAGTCACTCAGATGTGTCTAAGTCTTTGCTACCCCATGGAATACATAGTCCATGGACTTCTCCAGGCCAGAATAATGGTGTGATTAGCCAGGGGATCTTTCCAACCCAGGGATCAAACCCAGGTCTCCCCTATTGCGGGAGGATTCTTTACCAGCTGAGCCACAAGGGAAGCCCAAGAATACTGGAGTGGGTAGCCTATCCCTTCTCCAGCGGATCTTCCCAACCTAGGAATCAAACTAGGTCTCCTACATTGCAGGCAAAATCTTTACCAACTGAGCTACACACTTAGTCACTGGGCATGTACTCAGAAAACCGTAATTCAAAAAGACACATGCAGTCCAGTGTCCATTGCAGCACTGTTTACAATTGCCAGGACATGCAAGCAACCTAGATGCTCACTAGGTTGGGTGAATGGGTAAAGGAGTTGTGAGATAAATGTATACATATGTGTGTGTGTATGTGTGTCTGTGTATAAATATGCATATGTAAAAAGCAGAGACATTACTTTGCCAACAAAGTCCGTCTAGTCAAGGCTATGGTTTTTCCAGTGGTCATGTATGGATGTGAGACTTGGACTATAAAGAAAGCTGAGCGCCAAAGAATTGACGCTTTTGAACTGTGGTGTTGGAGAAGACTCTTGAGAGTCCCTTGGACTGCAGGGAGATCCAACCAGTCCATCCTAAAGGAGATAAGTCCTGGGGGTTCATTGGAAGGACTGATGCTGAGGCTTAAACTCCAATACTTTGGACACCTGATGTGAAGAGCTGACTCCTTGGAAAAGACCCTGATGCTGGGAGGGATTGGGGGCAGGAGAAGAAGGGGATGACAGAGGATGAAATGGCTGGATGGCATCACTGACTCGATGGGCATGAGTTTAAACTCTGGGAGTTGGTGATGGACAGGGAGGCCTGGCGTGCTGCGATTCATGGGGTCCCAAAGAGTCGGACATGACTAAGCGACTGAGCTGAACTGAACTGAACTGAATGAAATATTACTCAGCCTTAAAAAAGAATAAATGTGGATCAGTTGAACTGAGGTGGAAGAATGTAGAACTGTTATACACAGTGAAATAAGTCATAAAGATAAAAGCGATCATATATTAGCACACATATATATAGAATCTAGAAAAATGGTGCTGCTGGACCATTTGCGGGGCAGGAATAGATGCAGATGTAGAGGCTGGTGTTGTGGACACAGCAGGGTTGAAGGAGAGGGTGGGGCAACTTGAGAGAGAAGCACTGTCACATATACACGACCTTGTGTAAGATAGCTGGTTGGGGGAAGTTACTATATAACACAGAGAGCCCAACTAGGCACTCTGATGACCTAGAGGGGTGGGATGGTGCGGGTGGGGGTGGGAATGGGGTTTAAGAGGCAGAGGATGCAGAGGAGATATATATATATGTGTGTGTGTGTATATATATATACTCATGGCTGACTTGTATTGTTGTATGGCAGAAACCAACACAACATTTGTAAAGCAATTATCCTCCAATTTTTTTTTGAAAAGGATTTTGATGTGATATGAAGGCAGACATTTAGATAATAAAGGCTGAGATTTTTTTTTTTTATTCTCTGGAAGAGTTTGTGTACTTTTTTTTTCCATTTATTTTTATTAGTTGGAGGCTAATTATTTACAATATTGTAGTGGTTTTTGCCATACATTGACATAAATCAGTCATGGATTTAGGATGGCGGGGGAAGTGGGAGGGGGGATTGGGATGGGGAAGGCTGAGATTTTTTCTAGAAAAGTTTCAAAGGAAGCTATGATATCCTTAAAAATAGCTTCTATTTAGGCCTAGTTAAAAGTGTGAGGGATGACCAGTTACTTGCCTTCCTCTTTTGATACTCACTCAGTGCTTCTTGTACTCCATTCAAGTTAAATTACCTGGCCTCTAAATAATCTGGTGAGTCTTTTCAACTAATGTTCTTTCTGTAAGAAGTATTCCTCCTCGCTTGATCATCTTGGAAATCTCCTCCTTCAAATCTGTGCAGCAAAGGATTCCTGTTTCTCCCAATCAGTGTTGGATGCTCCTTATTTCTGCTTTGCAGTTTATGCATCCATCCTTCCATTAATCCATTCATCAAGCTTTATTTGAGTTCCTATTATGTGGTGTGTCAGTCACAGAGGATACAAAACAAATAACACACAATCTCTATTATAAAACATTTAAGGTGTAGTGTAGGGCTTCTTAACCTAGGAACTTACTAATCTGTATGAGCTTTTAGGGTTCCATTTAGCTTGTTGAAATTTTATGCACAAATTTTTCTGGATGTGCATGTGGGAACTTCTTAGCAAAGATAGATTTTAGATGTTAGAAGAATCTAAAAAGACATCAGAAACCCCAAGAAGGTTAAGACCATTGATTTATTGGAAAAAAAGAAAATAATCAGTCAATTACAATAGACTGTGTAATCAAGGATAATATGGAGGTTTGCATAAGAGCAAATGTATTGTGTATGTGATAGAAATTGGAGAGAGTGGTGACAGTATCTGAGAAAACTTTGGAAGGAGACATCTGACTGTCTTAAAGGATGTGTAAGAAGAGTTAGCTCTCTGGTTTTCTTCACTTTCAAATTTCTGGAACTCATTCTGTTGTCTCATCTGTTGCCTCATTTATCTTTTTACCTACAGAAGCCTGGCTTCCAGACCCACTACTGCCCTAAAACAACTCTAATGAAAGCTGTTCATGATGTCTTCATTCCTCAAATCAGTGCAAGTTATTCTCTTTTTATCTTGCTTGAATCTAAGCAACATTTGAATCTCCCTCTTTTTGAAAATTTCTCCTTTATTTTTCATGGTTTCTCACTCTTGAAGCTTTCCTTTCACTTCTCTGAGTGCTATCTCGAAGAATTTCATCAATATTTTTCCTCCTCTCTTCTCCTAGAGTTCTATTTCCAATGTCTTCCTTTTTTAATCTACTTTCTCTTTCTAGTTGGTCTCATACATTTTCATGACCTTAGAAAGTATGTCTATGTTGCCCTATGTCTCCACCCCAGATTTCTCTCCTTAAGTCCAGAACGATCTACCCAATTACTTATCCATCTTCAGTTGATTTCCCATGGGTACCTCCCACTCAAGATACAAAGATGCTCACCATTAAGTTCATCTTCTCTGTGAGTATACAGAAAGGATCTTCAATTAATTAGAGAAAAGGAAAAAAATAACACATAAGAAGTATACTCTAAGAAATAGTAAATAATATCTAGAGCACTAGAGCTTGTAATGGTAAATTATATATACAATATTGTGGCCTTAATAGAATTTACAGTTTAGTGAGAAATAGAGCAAGTACCGAGAATCACAAAATTATATGAAAAGTTTTATGAGAGAAAGTGCACAAGCTGCTATCAGAATACATAGAGAGACCCCTAACCCAGGCAGGAGAGGTGGTAGTTCAGACACAGGAGGTGATATGCTAACTAAACTTTGTGTTTCGGTAAGCTGCACTCATTGATCATCTCTTTCAGGTTCTGTCTTTATTCAGAAAAGATGGAGTATCTGGTATTTTCTTATTCAGAGTCACTAAGAGCTTTCCTAGAAACTGGTAGGTGCTACCTCAAAATCCTGAACTATAGTCACAGTTTGTCTTTTAGGAAAGCATGTGAGAGAACTGGAGTGTGAAATTTTGGAGAGTAGAGAAAAGAACATACCGTAATTTCTTTGTATCTGGCATGTGACTGGCTCAAAAGATACATGATGGAATAAATGTTGATTGCTACAATCAACATTGCTAAATGTTGATTCCTTTCCGTAAAAGGAAATTAACATTTTCCGTGAGTTTTAGAACATCAGCGGTGATTATAATGTTTTACTAGTCAGATTATTAAAGTCAACTTTTGAGAGTCATGCTTTAAAGCTTCAGTGAAGTAACACAACAAAAGTTTATGTCTTGCTTATGCCACAGTTCCAGATACGTCAGGCAATTTTATTGCACAATCCTCTACTTCGCCAGGAGCTCCCATCTTTCATCTCAGTCATTCTGGGATTCTTTCATTGGCAGCTACAGAAGATTGCCCTAATCTCAACTATGTTCATCCAAAGTGACACACTTCATTTACATTCACAATTCACTAGCCAGCATCAGCCACCTTATCCTAGGCCAAATACAATAAAAGCTAGGAGATAGAGAAAGCCTGTGAAATACTTGTGAACACTGACAGTCTCTGTCACAGCTGCTTTTCTGGAATCCAAATACACTTAACTGCTTCCAAGGGAGAAAACCAAAGTCCTAGTAGTTACCACATTGAGCTTAAGCTAGATAATTTCTGCAAATCAATCCTTCCATGTTTTACAAATATGACTCCTCATAGGTTGAGAAAGCTGTGAAGTTATCTGTCTCTCCTCCAGCATAAGCACTTCCACACTCACGAGGACGCAACATCTACAGTAAACATTCTTATTCAGAAAGGAGGACTAAGGGATGATCTTCAATCACTGGTCCATAGTATTTCTGAAATCCTATTGGGCAGACATTGCAAAGGTTTTAAATGAGGTGATTCTAGTGGTAAAGAATCCAGCTGCCAATGCAGGAGACACAAGAGATGTGGGTTCAATCCCTGGGCCAGGAAGATCTCCTGGAGGAAGAAATGGCAACCTACTGAAGCATTCTTGCCTGTAGAATCCCATGGACAGATGAGCTTGATGGGCTACAGTCTATAGAGTCACACAGAATCAGACACGACTAAAGCAAGTTAGCACACACATGCACACATTCCTTGATTTGATCTTGATACTGTTCTAAAAGAGTTTTATTGATCAATGTCCTTTACAATTATTTATTCTTTATTCTCTTTGGCCATTTCATGTTGAGATTATCCTCATGGAACAATGTTTTTCTCTCCTTTAACTAAGAAACCAAAGATTCTCATTTAATTTTTCATATACAGTAAAACCATGTAATTTCACAATGGGGATTCTAGTTAAACCTAAGTTAAATAAAGAGCCCTGGACAAAGCTACACTGAAAGACCCACACTGCCAACACATATCAGCTAAACCCATTAAAATTTCTAAATCTAATGTTTTACAGTTTTATTGTAAATATAATGACAAGATTGACTATATCAATATAGTTCACCATTTAAAATCTCCAAAATGTCAAATTATTGTAACACTGGCACTGAAAAAAATTGCTAGTGTTATAACACTAGCAACACTTTTATTGTTTTGAAAGAATCCTAGAACTATTTTTCTAATATCTAGTGGCAAAATCAGTTCAATTTCACACCTAACCCTAAGATAGCCTAGTTTGTCTCCTGCTCATGTCATCATCCAATGGGGGCTAGGCAATGCTTCTGCACAGCTTTCCTTCCAACAATGACTCAGGGACCCAGGCTTCAACCATCATACAATTCCTCTCCCTTGAAGTCCTTCGCTTCCGGTCACAGAAACTAAAGAGAATGTAGATAGTTAAAAGCATGATTAGAAGCACACATTATTAATTTATAAGGAGGTTGAGAAATGTAGGAGGAGTGCATAGAACTGCTGAGTCTTCCCTACCACTGCCACAGTGTTTAACATTTTGTACCACATCAGCCATTGAATCTGTATTTTCCTCCGTAATTTAATAATTTTCTGGACTCTCTTATCTTGTGCTAATTGCAGTTTTAACAGGGATTTATGCTTCTTTTGTGACCTCCCATGTAAAAAGGGGAGGATCTGGGGACTATAGGTGTGTATGGTTGAGAAGCTATGACCATAAATGGGAAATATACTTCATTAGAGATTTCATGTCAAATCAAGGCAAACAAAGTTTCTCATGTTGAGATCAATCAGCTTCCTTTAATTAGACATTGAGAACTATATAATTCATTATCTTTCCATTTATCCTCAATAGCTAGGATGCTCCATTACATTTATAAGCATAAATAGACTTGAATATGAAAAAAAGCATATGTCTTTCATATTATATTTTTGCAGTATTCAGAGTTACATAAAATCCAAGAGATGCATCAATTATATTGCTAACAATTTTGCCTAGGAGTTTTTTTTTTTGCGTTAAAACTGTGCCTGCTATTAATAATACATAATGTCAAGATTACAAGGTAATGGCCAGAAAACTGACAAACTGATTGTTTGACCAAATATCACCTATACATTTGTGTTCTAAAATCAAGTTTATCTTCCATCATTATTTATCAAATTCTCTCAGTTTCATAAAGAGATAAAAAGTTGGGTCCCATCATCTGACAAGGATGAGGATACTTGTTGAACTGATAGAAGAGATGGCTTGAAATCAAAAGTTATAAAAGGCAGCTATTTTTCCCATATCTGGCTGGTGGTGTTGGTGGTTTAGTCGCTAAGTCGTATCTGACTCTTGCGACCCCATGGACTGTAGCCCGCCAGGCTCCTCTGTCCATGCGATTTTCCAGGCAAGAATATTGGAGTGGATTGCCATTTCTTTCTCCAGGGGATCTTCCCGATCCAGGAATCAAACCCGGGTCTCTGGCATTGCAGGCAGATTCTTTACCAACTGACCTATGAGGGAAGCCCCTCATGTCTGGCTAATCTTAGGAATTTAAAGCACACGTAAATTAAATTTAATAAAAATTCTTTTTTTTTCTTTTGTCTCAAAACTTTTGTGGTATTAAAAGACTAGGTGAGACGAGGTGATGAGAAAATTCTATGTAAAATGGTAAGTCAAACATGGAAAGTTTTATTATGTATGTGCCTCTTTTTGGGACAGACAAGTTTGCAAAGCCTTTGAACTCTCATTAATCTTTCACGTGCCCTGGGTAGGGGGTTACCCTGCCTTTGTGAAGCTGTCATCCCACTCGCCTTTGCCTTATCTCATTCCTCCTCCCCCTTCCATGGAGAGACAGCAAATGACTGTCTGGGAACGTCCTGAGCTCAGACTCTTCTTCCACAGGAAAACCTGCTTCTCCTGTCCTTGGAGGTAAAAAGGGTACTATCACAAAAACAAAACCTCAAACAGGTCACTGGATTTCCTAGTTTCTGATAAAAACAGGCTTGTCTTGGAGACCAGGAAGCTGGAGGCCCCTGCTGCCCCTGTGGCATTCAAATAAAGAAAAAAGCAGCAATACGTTATCCCCCAAAATGACACCAAGGAAAACATAAACAAATCTGGTTCCCACGTGGCACCCTGCACAGTAAAGGCCATTGTTCCCCGGGAACTGCCACTGACACATGCCCGGCTGTGCCGGATCAACTGGCTTGTCCTCAGTTTCCAGGCGTGAAGTCACAGCATCGGAGCCTCCATCCCTTGGGTGATTTTCCTCTTCGCTTGTGCTGAGTTGTTTCCTGACGGACCTGCTGTGCCTCAATTCAAAACAGTAAGGAGGAGAGAGGATCTTGTTGATATATTTGTTTCATCCTTGTGAGAAATCACCTCTTGAGAAAAGTCGAGAGGATGCTGTGAGCTGGATCACAGGTCATTTATAGATGAATCACTCAGGCCACTGACAAGTGTTTTGACCTGGTTACTGTAAAACAGGAAAGATAATATGTAAAGTAAATCCTCACAAGATTGATTCAATGATCCATAAAGACAGAACTTAAGTGTTTACACTGCTTAGGTGATGCCTTGGATGCAAACTAAAACCTATGGGTGGCGGGGTGGGCATACATTAGACAAAAACAAAACCAGTTTTTAAGGAAATGAACTCTTGCTCGTGTGCATGCCTGAGTCATATTTGTTAGTGAAGACAAACAAATGAGCTCTATTCCCTGCTAGGCGCTGTCATGCCCAGTGGCTTTTTTTTTTTTTTTTTTTTAAATAGAGCAGAGCTGAGTTTTGGGAACTTATTCCAATCTCCATTTTACTGCCTTATTGTCTAACAATCTTTCTTCTGTCTCCAACTGAGAACCAACATTAAGAAGCAAAAACGGTTACCATAGTGGAAGGGTTGGGGAGGGATAAATTAAAAGTTTGGGATTAACATATACACAGAACTCTGTATAAAAATGGGCTTCGCAGGTGGTTCTGTGCTAAAGAATCTGTCTGCCAATGCAGAAGATATGGGATCAATGTCAGAGTTGGGAAGATTCCCCTGGAGAAGGAAATGGCAACCCATTCCAGTGTTCTTTCCTGGGAAATCCCATGGATAGAGTAGCAACGACTTAGCCACTAAACAACAACGTATATAAAATAGATAACCAACAAGTACGTACTGTATAGTATAGGGAAATAAATTCAATACTTTGTAATAACTTATAAAGGAAATGAATCTGAAAAGATTTATATGTATATATATATATACACACATACATACAAGAGCTGACTCATTGGAAAAGACCATGATGTTGGGAGGGATTGGGGGCAGGAGGAGAAGGGAACAACAGAGGATGAGATGGCTGGATGGCGTCACTGACTCAATGCACATGAGTTTGGGTGAACTCCGGGAGTTGGTGATGGACAGGGAGGCTTGGCATGCTGAGATGCATGGGGTCAGAAAGAGTTGGACACGACTGAGCGACTAAACTGAACTGATATATGTATACACATATTATATATATATATATATATATATATATATATATATATATATATATATGAAACTGAATCACTTTGCTGTACCCCTGAAACTAACACATAGTAAATCAACTCTACTTCAACAACAACAAAAAATAAAAAGAATATTTCAAAAAGAAGACATAAAGGCACAATTTCTGTTTCAGTTCTAGTATCACGGGCAGAGGCATACATGGTGGGGAGAGGCAGTTCGTGGTAGGCAAAGATTTCTCTTTCCCAGCCTGTGGTGATGTGGTGGGAACAGTGAGAGATCCAAAAATATCACTGCCTCCCCATCCCCCGCAACTTGTCTCAGGATTTCATCAATAAAACCTTAGGCCTAAATATCTACTGCATGTCTTCCCTGGGCTAGACATTATGTATGAAACAAGGATACAAAGATGAAAATGATACTCCTTTAGTTCACAAATCTCTATGGATTGCACACTGTCTTTTTGATTGGCTTCTTGAGTTTATCTATCTGGAGCATGATTATTACTAAGGTCTAATTTTCTGTCTCTCCAGCTTTGACCATGAAGGCCTGGCCTTTGTGTGGGTAACCCAAGTGTATAATTGTC
The DNA here is from genome assembly GCF_963930625.1 of Muntiacus reevesi. Classification (NCBI taxonomy): domain Eukaryota; kingdom Metazoa; phylum Chordata; class Mammalia; order Artiodactyla; family Cervidae; genus Muntiacus; species Muntiacus reevesi. The sequence goes on along the minus strand of NC_089270.1, from coordinate 26,370,706 downwards.
ACTGATACATAGCAGGCATTCCATTTATAAGTGATGGATAATGAATCAATGAGTGAATATGACCAACAGAGTGCATCATGAGAAACGCTGGGCTGGATGAAGTACAAGCTGGAATCAAGATTGCCAGGAGAAATATCAATAACCTCAGATATGCATATGACACCACCCTTATGGCAGAAAGCGAAGAAGAACTAAAGAGTCTCTTGATGAAAGTGAAAGAGAAGAGTGAAAAAGTTGGCTTAAAGCTCAACATTCAGAAAACCAAGGTCATAGCATCTTGTCCCATCACTTCATGGCAAATAGATGGGAAAACAGTGGAAACAGTGGCTGACTTTATTTTTGGCGGTTCCAAAATCACTGCAGATGGTGACTGCAGCAATGAAAGTAAAAGATGCTTACTCCTTGGAAGGAAAGTTATGACCAACCTAGATAGCATATTAAAAAGCAGAGACATTACTTTGCCAACAAAGGTCTGTCTAGTCAAAGCTATGGTTTTTCCAGTGGTCATGTATGGATGTGAGTTGGACTGTGAAGAAAGCTGAGCACAGAAGAATTGATGCTTTTGAACTGTGGTATTGGAGAAGACTCTTGAGAGTCCCTTGGACTGCAAGGAGATCCAACCAGTCCATCCTAAAGGAGATCAGTCCTGGGTCTTCATTGGAATGACTGATGTTGAAGCTGAAACTCCAATACTTTGGCCACCTGATGTGAAGAGCTGATTCATTGGAAAAGACCCTGATGTTGGGAAAGATTGAGGCAGGAGGAGAAGGGACAACACAGGATGAGATGGCTGGATGGCATCACCAACTCAGTGAACAAGAGTTTGGGTAGGCTCTGGGAGTTGGTGATAGACAGGGAGGCCTGGCATGCTGCAGTTCATGGGGTCGCAAAGATTCAGACACAACTGAGCAACTGAACTGATGACCAGCAATGCAGTGTGCTTTAATATTCATGTGGCAATCATTGACCAGCCTCTTTCCAAACAAAGAGGCAGCCTAGAGTAGCAGTTTTTTTGTAAGGGAGAAAAGATCTAGTTAGAACCTGAGGCAGCCTTCAGCAAAAGGCACAGTGGTTGACAGGCCAACACCTAATTAGTTGAGGCCCCTGAGAATAGCAGCTTCAAGAGGAGAAGGAAACTAGAAGAGTAGGAAGAAGGCACCAAGGAAAACCTCACCTCGTCTACACCATGCCAAAACTCAGTCTTACTCATGATGACTCTCCAGTAAAAATTTGTTTTTTTCTTTAGAAAAGCTAATGAGGAAGACAAATATATATAGTCTAACTTCCCGTGGAAGAAAATTTTAAGTTTTTAGGAGACATGGCTTGGCTTATCAGAAGGAAAAGGCAGTCTTTCTCCACGTGGAATCAGCAGACGGATTGAGCATAGCACTGACCTTTGGAATTTGAAGTGAATGAAAGTCGCTCAGTCATGTCTGACTCTTTGCGACCCCATGGACTGCAGCCTGCCAGGTTCCTCTGTCCATGGCATTTTCCAGGCAAGAATACTGGAGTTGGTTGCCATTTCCTTCCCCAGAGGATCTTCCTAACCCAGGGCTCGAACCCGGGTCTCTAGCGTTTCCTGCATTGGCAAGCAGACTCTTTACCACTGGGCCACCTTGGAAGCCACCTGTTTATTTATAGTAGAACGTAACGCTTTCCAGAGCTCTTGTCTCCAGGCAGGTAACAAACCCAACAGGCAGGTGCACATCTCTTGGAGGAGCACAGAATGTTCACATCGTATATGCTTCAGAAAACTGAGATTTTTGCAAAAGTAGGTTGTCTCTTCAGGATCACAGCCAACCACTCAGACTGTAGGTCTGCTCAGACTCAGAAAGAAGGCTGTCACACACTCTATCACACTGCCATCTTTTGGCAGTGAGAAGTATAGCCAAAAAGGCAATAGAAATGAGGCCTTATCACCTATTACTTGTCTTAGCCAAAATCACTGCAGATAGTGATTGCAGCCATGAAATTAAAAGACGCTTGCTCCTTGGAAGGAAAGTTATGACCAACCTGGACAGCATATTAAAAAGCAGAGATGTTACTTTGTTAACAAAGGTCCATCTAGTCAAGGCTATGGTTTTTCCAGTAGTCATGTATGGATGTGAGAGTTGAACTATAAAGAAAGCTGAGTGCTGAAGAATTGATGCTTTTGAACTGTGGTGTTGGAGAAGACTCTTGAGAGTCCCTTGGACTGCAAGGAGATCCAACCAGTCCATCCTAAAGGAGATCAGTCTTGGGTGTTCATTGGAAGGACTGATGCTGAAGCTGAAACTCCAATACTTTGGCCACCTGATGCAATGAGCTGACTCATTGGAAAAGACCCCAATGTTGGGAAAGATTGAAGGCGGGAGGAGAAGGGGACCATAGAGGATGAGAAGGTTAGATGGTATCACTGATTCAATGCATATGAGTTTGGGTAAACTCCAGGAGTTGGTAATGGACAGGGAGTCCTGGCATGCTGCGGTTCATGGGGTCGCAAAGAGTCACTGAACTGCACTGAACTGTCTCAGCCCACTAATGGGAACCATGCTGATGCAACCACCCTCTCCAGTGGTAGAAGTTCTTTGAAAATGACAGAACAAAACATGAGAACATTACAGCATACTAACACATATATATAGTATTTAGAAAGATGGTAATGATAACCCTACATGCCAAACAGAAAAAGAGACACATATGTACAGAACAGACTTTTGGACTCTGTGGGAGAAGGCGAGGGTGGGATGTTTCGAGAGAACAGCATCGGAACATGTATATTATCTAGGGTGAAACAGATCACCAGCCCAGGTTGGATGCATGAGACAAGTGCTCGGGCCTGGTGCACTGGGAAGACCCAGAGGAATCGGGTGGAGAGGGAGGTGGGAGGGGAGATCAGGATGGGGATCCCCCATGTAAATCCATAGCTGATTCATGCCAATGTTTGACAAAAACCACTACAATATTGTAAAGTAATTAGCCTCCAACTAATAAAAGTAAATGAAAAAAAAAAAAGAAAAAACAAAACAAAATGGAGCAGGGCTTCAAGAACTTGCACGTAACTCACCCTGAAACAATTTCAGTACATATTGGGGGCTCTATTCTTTAATATGTTAACATTATAAGATATTTAATATTCTAATTTTGTATACCATCCTGTAATATAAAACATACAGTATAGGTTACCTAAGGGCCAGGAATTTTGAGAGTCTTGTGGCACTTTCCAAAATGCTGGATATATGTGTTAGTCATACGGCAGGTGTTTGTTTGTGAGACAAATGCCAGGCCATCTTCTGGGTGGTGGGGACGTAGTAGTGAATAAGATAGACGGGTCCATGCCTGCTTAGACATTACAGTGTCATGTGAGTGTTAAACTTGGGCTGTAAAGGCTAATACAGAAAGGCACAGGGAGATCTAAGAGTCAGAGAGGAATTTTATATCTCCGAAATCAAAGTGTGCCTGCTCAGGAAGTGATATTTAAAAAAGAACTAGAAAAGGCTAAAATTCAACAAGCTGAAAGTAAAGGAGGATGAGCAAGGGGCTATTATCCAGGAAAAAGAATGAATCTATATAGACACAGCCCTACACATATGAACACATGAGTTGCCAAGAGAGTTCTTTATTTGCATAAGATGCTCACACTCATGTTTAAATTTTCTGTTTTTAATCTCCTAAAATATAATATAATATGAAATGAAAATGAAATGTTTAGTCACTCACTCATGCCCAACTCTTTGCAACCCAATGGACTGGGTCTTGCCAGGCTGCTCTGTCCATGGAATTCTCCAGGCAAGAGTACTGGAGTGGGTAGCCATTTCCTTCTCCAGGGGATCTTTCCAATCTCCAGGGATTGAACCTGGGTCTCCTGCATTGCAGGCAGACTCTTTACTGTCTGAGCCACCAGGGAAGCTTTAAATATAATAGCATATTATATTTTAAATAGTGTATTATATTTTAAAATATAATAGTGTACACTTAAGCAGAGTTGACGTAAGCAGCTTACTTTACTGACACAGCTTATTTTTAAAATGGGACCAAAACTGTCTAGTTTCTGACCAGGTTTAATATCAATAAATATATTTAACAGCCTAGCACAGGGTCACACACGTGCAGATGCTTCAATAGTACATTGTCGCTCCATCCTAACTGCTTTGAGATAACTGAGACTTCCTACCTTTAGAAAGTCTCATTCCATCACCGTCATGAACATGTTGCTTAAAAGACCATTTTGACTACAGTTTATGATTAGTGTGTGACACATTTGATGCATTATTAATTCCCTAAAACTTATTATTAATAAAACTTCTGGAATGTACTGCTTTGACAAGTGATGGACCAGGCTGTTCTTTTTGTTCATGAGACAGAGTCTACAACACAATAGAATGATGGGTGTATCCTTAAATAATTGAGAGTTTCTCCTTTGATTATCCAGAACCACTTCAATTCACTTAATTATCATGCCACAACTCAGTTAGCCTCAACTATTAGAACTAACTGTAGATAAATTCCCTAAGTAGCTCAAAGGATATGTGTGGTGAGGGTAGGGGGCAGGCGCCAAGCTAGTTCTTTTACCTACGTTAGAATAACTTGACATATTTTTAAAGTTTTGCCATTCTTATAGATTTAAGCACAATTTATCAATTCAAAAATGTGCTAATATATATTTAAACATGGTGATAACCCACTATAACTTAAGTACATTTTATACATTTTAAATGTCTTCCATAATATCTCCTGTGTTGAGGCATGAATACATTAGAGCTAGAACTGGTCTTAACCTCATCTGTTATGATCTATGAGCCCACAAACAAAAAATCTAAGGTTCAAAATGGTAGCTTTCCTAGAGTTAGTGGGTGTTAGAACAAGGATTCTGGTTGGATGTTCTGGTGCCCAAAGCAATACATTTTCTACTTTTTATATTGCACCCAAATTTCACACAAGTAATCTATGAATGGGATCTTTTATCTGAAAAAAGTCATAAAATGCACCCAATTAAAATGGATTCTAAAATGGCATTATTGTTCTAATTATTAATTAAGAATAATTTGCATAGTGCTTTTGAGTTTCAAACTAAAATAATTTTTACCAGATATTCCTTTAAATATCACTGAGAAGAAGATTGAATAAACATTCATTTATTCAACAAGTATTTACAGAGTATATAGAGTTTGCAAGATACTGTATTAGACAATTGATTCCTATCTTCTTTTATTAAACAAGGTAAATAATGGGGAAGGGAAATGTTTATAGGAGCAAATCATCAAATTCTTCCCTCAGTTTCTCCATTTCTTGAGCTTTTCTGATACTATCTGTGAAACATTTTACAGTTTCAAAGCATTTTCTCATGACTTGAACTTCAGATCATGTTATTTTAGCCTCTTATGGCTCTTAACACTTTCAATTTGTTTTTACTGTTTTGGGGATTGATAGCGTTGGTCTACTTATTAAATTTTAAGTTCATAAAAACTGAGGCTATAAAAAAATAAAAAAAACCTGAAACTATTCTAAATGCTACTGAATCTGTTGCAGTGTCCAGCCCACTTTGTTGAATACAGTAGGTGCTCAATGTTTGGTGAATGAACAAATGAAATTTCATTTGATCTTCAGAAATGTGTTAGAGAAGAAGACACTGTAACTTAGAGAGATGAAGTCTTGGTTCTCATTGTTAGCAAACCTTAGAAGTCCTAATGGGATCTGTTTCTACTTAAACTCTTAATCAAAATCATGCGATAATTCGTACCCAGAATAGAAATATTTCTTATATTATCACTAAAACGGAAGTGACTAAATAACATATATAGACATTTGTCACACTATCTGATTTCTAAAGTCTGTGTTTACTTTTATTACTCAAAATCACGGAATAATATCCGTCTCGTTTTGGGCTATAATTCCCAGTTTTATTGCTAGGAAGGTGACTGTGACACAGAGGAGACTTTGCTGCCTAGTAAAGAGTAAGAGATACAGAAGCTATATTTTTAAGTGTGTCATTTAATACTGCTTTAGTCATCTTTTCATTGACCATAACTGACTTCCTTTTCACTGAGATGTTTCAAAAGAAGGGGACTATGGCGCCCCATGTCCTGTTGCTGGCAATAGCTGAACTTGGAAGGTGAAACAACTCACATGCTTAACAAGAATACATGAATTTCCATAAAAGTTTTCCTTTCAAACATAAAAACTTTCCAAGGGGACATCTAAACATTGGGTTAACCAAAAAGTTCATTTGGGATTTTCTGTTCATGCTGTATGTAAAAATTCAAATGAAATTTTTGGTCAACTCCGTACTTAGATGGTTTAAACGTATATAGTATTAGCAATAACAAAGGGCTTCCCAGGGAGTTCAGTGGGTAAAGAATCTGCCTGCAATGCAGGAGATACAAGAGATGTGGGTTCACTCCCTGGGTCAAGAAGATCCCTTGGAGGAGAGTATGACTACCCACTCCAGTATTCTTGCCTAGAGAATCCCATGGCCAGAGGAGCCTGGGGGGCTACAGTCTGTAGGGTCACAAAGAGTTGGACACGACTGAAGTGACTGAGCACACACGAGCAATAACCAAAGAATATATTTTTTTATGGACCAAGAAATATATTTTCTTTATGACTCTCTTTTATGTAGGTAAAGGAATCTCTGAAAGAAAATTTTAATCATGTGCCCTAAATCTCCATTTAATACTGAACTAATTCTAGTCTGCCAGGACAACTGGAAAAAGCAAACTCATTCCACCAAATTGGCTTGATTAAAATCAGAAATAAAACTATTTTCAGATTACTATTTTTTAACATGCTTTATTGTTAGATTAGTTAAGGAATGTTAACACAGTCATGAATTTTATACCATTGTTCCTTGGGGAGAACTTTATTGCCTTCGTGTGAGAAATCAGATGGTAGATGACTAACACCTCGAATTATACTATAGTATCAGGAGTACTTTCATACATGTTATCTCACCTGACCCTTCTACCTGCCCCGTGGAGCTGGCAGGGAAAGTATTATTATCTTCACTTGCAAATGAGAAAAGTGAAACTCACAGACTTTCAGCTGTTTGCCTAAGGTCAAACCACCATTAGTAGTAAAGTTGGGCCTTGAAATGAAAGCCTCAATCTCCAAACTCAGCACACTAAGCCACTGATCAGTAAAGAGAAGAATAGAAATGGAAATTCTACTATGACTTTGATGAATAAAATCCATTTACACTAAATGAATTCAAAATTTTAAACTAAAATACTAAGGCTTATGGACAAGGTACCAGATATAAATACACATTAAAACATATATTCGTAATCACCAGGAAAAAATATTCATTCATAGCTAACAGCTCAGTCTCAGAAATCGAAAGCTTCTGATAAACTGAGCAGATAGTAATGTTAATAATTGATATCCTGACTGATATAATTGTTTACCTATATGCGTTGGAAAAGAATCTCCCTGCAATGCAGGAGACCCAGGTTCAATCCTTGTGTCAGGATAGCTCCTGGAGAAGGCAACGACAACCCATTCCAGTATTCTTGCCTGGAGAATCCCATGGACAGAGGACCCTGACAGACTATATATTCCATGGAGTCGCAAAGAGTTAGATATGACTGAGCAACTAACACTTGAACTTCACATGTATGTGTTCGATTATTTAGACTGACCCTGTGAATACAATATTCAGCTTCTATTTACCAGTCCATTTTTGCAGCAATCATCTGAGTTTGACCAACGGGTATTAGGTTGATACTGTTACAGTATGCTTACTTTTCAATATTAGGTTTTCACACTGATTTACATGTAGGACCTTATGATGTATTAACAATATGATGCTGAACAAGATTAGAAACAAAGTTACATGGTTAAAAGTGTGAGTTCAAGCTGTGTAAACTTGGTTAACTAACCTAACCCAAGTTTTTCAACTGGAAAATGTAGATAATAATAGTATACTTTGAATTGGCTTGTCATAGGATGAAGGGAATTGATAATACTTAGTTTTAGTACATGGTAATTATGAAATGAGCTATGGTTTCTCTGTAGAATTTATTGTGACAATGTTTATATTGTTGTGGTGGTGAAGACACTGTACACAAAATTTTTAAATGCCCTATTATCACAACTGGAATGAGATTTAACCAAATTATTTAAAGCTGTGACGAAAGTGATAGAGAAATTAGCTTTGACAAATGATTATAACTTAGAAGGGTGGTGGTGTACCTGGATTTTGTGTGCATTAGGCATCAATCTTATCAGAAAAACAGTTTTTGCTTTGACAGCTTTCTCACTGGCTGGCTTTAAATTAAATTAAATGTGAATTAAATATGTCAAACTTTTCTCTGTAAAGATGGAGATAAAGGTCTAGTATATCAAATATGATTACTTATAATATGAGAAGTAAAAAAGATGTCTTTGAAGACACTATCTGAAGGAAAATAAAAATTTGGATCGCATGTCTTTGTCCCTTCTGGACTTCCCAGGTGGCACTAGTGGTAAAGAACCCATCTGCCGATGCAGGAGATGTAAGAGACGTGGGTTCAATCCCTGGGCTGGGAAGATCCCCTGGAAGAGGGCATATCAACCCACCCCAGTCTTCTTGCCTGGAGAATCCCAAGGACAGAGGAACCAGGCAGACTGCAGTCCTTGGGTCGGACAGAGGTGGACACGACTGAAGCAACTTAGCACGCATGCAAGTCCCTTCAAAAAATTCCAAACTGTATGTATTAACTTTTCATCCTGTTATGTGTGTGTGATGTGGGGTGGGGAAAAAAAAAAGTTGAATATGAGTTCTCTAGCAAGACTTATTTGGGTTTATTTCAGCAAAACATGTTGAAAAGCCACTCTATTCAGAGTAAGTGTGATGGTCATGTACACACTGCTATATTCAAAATGAATCACCAACAAGGACCTGTTGAACAGCACATGGAACTCTGCGCCATGTTATGTACCAGCCTAGATTGGAGGGAGGTTAGGGGGAGAATGGATACATGTATATCTGGGGCTGAGTCCCTTTGCTGCTCACCTAGAAGGAAATAGCAACCCATTCCAGTATTCTTGCCTGGAGAATCCCATGAACAGAGGAGCCTGGTGGGCTACAGTCCACGGGGTCGCAAAGAGTCGGACACGACTGAGTGATTTCACTTCACTTTTCACTTAAAACTACCACAACTTTGTTAATCAGCTATACCCTAATACAAAACAGAAAGCTTAAAATTTGAAAATAAATAAATGGATAATACCAGAATTAGTGTGATGGGATGAAATTTTAAGTCTTACATTTTAAGTTATTCCCATCCGGTCCCATCACTTAATGGCAAATAGATGGGGAAACAGTGGCTGACTTGATTTTTCTGGGCTCCAAAATCACTGCAGATGGTGACTGCAGCTATGAAATTAAAAGATGCTTACTCCTTGGAAGGAAAATTATGACCAACCAAGATAGCATATTGAAAAGCAGAGACATTACTTTGTCAACAAAGGTCCATCTAGTCAAGGCTATGGTTTTTCCAGTAGTAATGTATGGATGTGAGAGTTGGACTATAAAGAAAGCTGATAAGCTGTCCATAGGTTCGTGGATTTATCTCTGGGCTTTCTATTCTGTTCCATTGATCTATATTTCTGTCTTTGTGCCAGTACCATACTGTCTTGATGACTGTGGCTTTGTAGTAGAGTCTGAAGTCAGGCAGGTTGATTCCTCCAGTTCCATTCTTCTTTCTCAAGATTACTTTGGCTATTCGAGGTTTTTTGTATTTCCATACAAATTGTGAAATTATTTGTTCTAATTCTGTGAAAAATACCGTTGGTAGCTTGATAGGGATTGCATTGAATCTATAGATTGCTTTGGGTAGAATAGCCATTTTGACAATATTGATTCTTCCAATCCATGAACACGGTATGTTTCTCCAACTGTTTGTGTCCTCTTTGATTTCTTTCATCAGTGTTTTATAGTTTTCTATGTATAGGTCTTTTGTTTCTTTAGGTAGATATACTACTAAGTATTTTATTCTTTTTGTTGCAATGGTGAATGGTATTGTTTCCTTAATTTCTCTTTCTGTTTTTTCATTGTTAGTGTATAGGAATGCAAGGGATTTCTGTGTGTTAATTTTATATCCTGCAACTTTACTATATTCATTAATTAGCTCTAGTAATTTTCTGGTAGAGTCTTTAGGGTTTTCTATGTAGAGGATCATGTCATCTGCAAACAGCGAGAGTTTCACTTCTTCTTTTCCTATCTGGATTCCTTTTATGTCTTTTTCTGCTCTGATTGCTGTGGCCAAAACTTCCAACACTATGTTGAATAGTAGTGGTGAGAGTGGGCATCCTTGTCTTGTTCCTGATTTCAGAGGAAATGCTTTCAATTTTTCACCATTGAGGGTGATGCTTGCTGTGGGTTTGTCATATATAGCTTTTATTATGTTGAGGTATGTTCCTTCTATTCCTGCTTTCTGGAGAGTTTTAATCATAAATGAGTGTTGAATTTTGTCAAAGGCTTTCTCTGCATCTATTGAGATAATCATATGTTTTTTATCTTTCAATTTGTTAATGTGGTGTATTACGTTGATCGATTTGCGGATATTAAAGAATCCTTGCATTCCTGGGATAAAGCCCACTTGGTCATGGTGTATGATTTTTTTAATATGTTGTTGGATTCTGTTTGCTAGAATTTTGTTAAGGATTTTTGCATCTATGTTCATCAGTGATATTGGCCTGTAGTTTTCTTTTTTTGTGGCATCTCTGTCTGGTTTTGGAATTAGGGTGATGGTGGCCTCATAGAATGAGTTTGGAAGTTTACCTTCTTCTGCAATTTTCTGGAAGAGTTTGAGTAAGATAGGTGTTAGCTCTTCTCTAAATTTTTGGTAGAATTCAGCTGTGAAGCCATCTGGTCCTGGGCTTTTGTTTGCTGGAAGATTTCTGATTACAGTTTCGATTTCCTTGCTTGTGATGGCTCTGTTAAGATCTTCTATTTCTTCCTGGTTCAGTTTTGGAAAGTTATACTTTTCTAAGAATTTGTCCATTTCATCCAAGTTGTCCATTTTATTGGCATAGAGCTGCTGGTAGTAGTCTCTTATGATCAATCTCTTTAACAAGTGGTGCTGGGAAAACTGGTTAACCACTTGTAAAAGAATGAAACTAGAACACTTCCTAACACCATACACAAAAATAAACTCAAAATGGATTAAAGATCTAAATGTAAGACCAGAAACTATAAAACTCCTAGAGGAGAACATAGGCAAAACACTCTCCGACATAAATCACAGCAAGATCTTCTATGACCCACCTCCCAGAATATTGGAAATAAAAGCAAAAATAAACAAATGGGACCTAATGAAAATTAAAAGCTTTTGCACAACAAAGGAAACTATAAGTAAGGTGAAAAGACAGCCCTCAGATTGGGAGAAAATAATAACAAATGAGGAAACAGACAAAGGATTAATCTCAAAAATATACAAGCAACTCCTGAAGCTCAATTCCAGAAAAATAAACGACCCAATCAAAAAATGGGCCAAAGAACTAAACAGACATTTCTCCAAAGAAGACATACAGATGGCTAACAAACACATGAAAAGATGCTCAACATCACTCATCATCAGAGAAATGCAAATCAAAACCACAATGAGGTACCATTACACGCCAGTCAGGATGGCTGCTATCCAAAAGTCTACAAGCAATAAATGCTGGAGAGGGTGTGGAGAAAAGGGAACCCTCTTACACTGTTGGTGGGAATGCAAACTAGTACAGCCACTATGGAAAACAGTGTGGAGATTTCTTAAAAAACTGGAAATAGAACTGCCATATGACCCAGCAATACCACTTCTGGGCATACACACTGAGGAATCCAGATCTGAAAGAGACACGTGCACCCCAATGTTCATCGCAGCACTGTTTATAATAGCCAGGACATGGAAGCAACCTAGATGCCCATCAGCAGATGAATGGATAAGGAAGCTGTGGTACATATACACCATGGAATATTACTCAGCCGTTAAAAAGAATTCATTTGAATCAGTTCTAATGAGATGGATGAAACTGGAGCCCATTATACAGAGTGAAGTAAGTCAGAAAGATAAAGAACATTACAGTATACTAACACATATATACGGAATTTAGATAGATGGTGGCGATAACCCTATATGCAAAACAGAAAAAGAGACACAGAAATACAGAACAGACTTTTGAACTCTGGGGGAGAACGTGAGGGTGGGATGTTTTGAAAGAACAGCATGTATATTATCTATGGTGAAACGGACCACCAGCCCAGGTGGGATACATGAGTCAGGTGCTCGGGCCTGGTGCACTGGGAGGACCCTGAGGAGTCGGGTGGGGAGGGAGGTGGGAGGGGGGATCGGGATGGGGAATACATGTAACTATATGGCTGATTCATGTCAATGTATGACAAAACCCACTGAAATGTTGTAAAGTGATTGGCCTCCAACTAATAAAATAATATTAAAAAAAAAAAAAAAAAAAAAGAAAGCTGAGTGCCGAAGAATTGATGCTTTTGAACTGTGATGTTGGAGAAAACTCCTGAGAGTCCCTTGGACTGCAACGAGATCCAACTAGTCCTTCCTAAAGAAATCAGTCCTGAATATTCATTGACTGATGCTGAAGCTGAAACTCCAATACTTTGGCCACCTGATGCAAAGAGCTGACTCATTTGAAAAGACCCTGATGTTGGGAAAGATCGAGGGCAAGAGGAGAAGGGGATGACAGAGGATCAGATGGTTGGATGGCATCTCTGACTCAATGGACATGGGTTTGTGTAGACTTCGGGAGTTGGTGGTGGACAGGGAGGCCTGGTGTGTTGCGGTTCATGGGGTCGCAAAGAGTCGGACACGATTGAGTAACTGAACTGAAGTAGTAAAAATTTAACCCGTGAAAATATTTTAAAACACCTGTTATGATTACTTCGATAGAACATTAAAAACAGATCAACCAAAGACATGCTCAGCCCCCCAGGGACAATGGAGATGACTGCCTGGACCCCACCCTACTGCTTTATGATTTTTCCAGATTTGTTTGGTTATGTCAGAAGGATGAAAAGAAGTGGCTTTCTTCTTGAAATGAAATCTTGGCTTCATGAAGCCAGTTGTTTTCAGAAAAGTAGCAATGAAATTGCAGATAAGGAGAAGGCTTGATGAGGCTCCTGAGCAGTGCTGCCAGTATTAAGAACTGAAAGAGGAAGGAGAAGATGATTTAAAGCAGAGAGAGGCATGTTGAAATATGCAAGTGGAGCCATTCTGAATGTTATTGAAGGCAACGTGATGGTAATGTGAGCAGGTGACGGACATGAAGTGGGCATTGAGATCTCTGAGTAGAAAGCGTTGGGGAACTAAAAGCCCTCAGTGTCAAATGGGCAGCTAGAATTGAGAGCAAACTTCCTCAGCATGTTGACTGGGATGGGAACGGAGTAAAACCCAAAGGCTGGCACCTCTGAGAGAAGAGAAAATAAGAACGCTCTGAAAGTCTGTAGAACGTATGTATGATCATGGCCACCATTTTTGCACTGAAGTAGATGGTAATGGGGTGGCAGGAATGTGTAACTCAGAAGCGGGAGAGAGCTGTGTGATAGCCTCTGTCCTTTAGTCACTTGGCATTATTCTCATAACCTTTCTACGTTTGATTTCTTTATCTGTGCTTTGGTGCAGATTTATAAAGATTTGTTTAAGTTCCTGTGTGGAGAACATAGTAGAGAGAGGAAAGAGGCAAGGTAAGGAGGTAATTTAAAATAAATTAAGAGCAAAGACTCAGGGACGGCTGACCGACTGAGTACACACACAGAGAATCTTCTAGACCAGGTAAGATGCCTTGTGTTATGTTAGTGTCAGGAGAGTAGACAGAGTGTGTATTCTAGATACATTTTGAAAATTGAATCTAACAGAGAAGGGATCATCAAGGTGAATTTCCAGGTTTCTATGTCTTTTATTAAAAGATGAGAATGACAGGGAAAGAATAAATGGGGAAAAGAGAAAAAGTTCAATCCCACACTTTTTATGTTAGAAACACGGAACCAGAAATGGTAATTAGGATGTAGAATGTAATGATTCTTGCAGTCGGAATAGACTTAACATGTAAATGTGACATTTATTATCCTCTAGATAGTGTCTAAAACCATAAGAACACATGAAAGGAACATAGGATAAAGCCCCAAGGGGTTGTAGGAAACTTGTAGGAAATGTGTCAACAGATGAGGAGGGCACTGAGGTGGGTGGACCAGGGAAGTAAAAAGAAACTAGGAGGGCATGCTACAGGGAAGTCAAGAGGGGAGAGTGTTTCAAGTTAATGCTGTGGATGAGTCCAGCAAGATGAACTCAAGAAAAGGTAAGTGAACTTAGTGAGTTTGCTGTGAGCAGTTTTGCAAGGAAATGACTTAACTCACACCACTCTTTCCATTGGCTAGAACTCTGACATTGTGCCTTCAGGGTCCCAGTTAAAGGCTGGAGCACCTTTCTCACCGGTGAATCCCTAGGACTGCTGAATACCTAGCAAGAGTCCCAGTGGAGTTGCATATACTGCCCTTAATATCTATCCCCTCATTTGTTCATGCACTTTCAGTCCACAACCAGATAATTGGGCAAATAAACAGAGCATGTGCTCTCTAATCCCTGAAACTCCGCAGAGGAGTTTCTGCTTTAAGAGTTTCCTCCACTTCATTACAAAACTTAAAATATTTCAGGGAATAAGTCAGACAGTGCCCTTTCCACTTAGACACTTTCCCTTCATTGCCCGGAGTAATAAAACAACCCGACATTGTGGGTAACGTATGAAGAGTGGAATGCTATATTGATGCAATATACTAAAAATAGCTAACACTTCTATAACACTTGTGTGCCAGACAGTGTTTCAAGTGCTCTATATACATTAACTCATTTATTCTCCACAAAACATCTATGAGGTAGTGAGTTTCTATTATCATTTCCATTTTATACTAGAAGACATTGAGTTCCAATGAGATTAACTTGAGCAATTGCAGCTCCAGAGTAAAGATTCTTAACCATTAGGCACACACACACACACACACACACACACACGTGTGCACACACACTCCTTATGTGAATTTAAATTAATCTTACAAAAGAGAACCCAATGGACCCAAGAGCCAAGGCTTTTAAATCACTCTGAACTGGCATTTGCTGTCTTCAAAAGTTCCAATGAGGACAAAGTGTAAAAATATATCAGCTGAAAAAGACATGTACTCTGATCAACTCCACATCTAGGGCTTTTTATAGGGCTCTAATCATATCCTAAATTCATTACAGGAAATTTCTGAACATTAAACAGGCTCTCGTGTTGCAAACTCCTACAGTGGAAAGACAAGGAGAAACACATTCACTCATAAATGCAATCTTTAATCTGGCTACAAAATTCAACTGAGCAGCAGCCCAAGATGATCTTGCTTTAGAAGTAGCCTTTTGATTTTGATCATACCTGGATTCTGCTGCCTGTCTTCCAGTGTGCCATCTCCTGGTAGTACCAGATACATTTTAACTGTTAAAATTAGTGCATCCAAAGGCCACAAACCAGCATTATTGGAAAGAACGTAGAGAGAAATGCACACATGGTATAATCTTTCTGCTGCAACTTCAAGGATTTTTTCTATTCACATACATCTTCTGAGATCTTGTTAGTGGTTTACATTGGCTAGCTATAGGCGTAGTAGGCTAAGAAGGAAATAAAAGCTCTTAGTAACATGAACTGCAGGATGCTTTGTGGTTATTATATTGAGGTAAGAGATTTTGGTTCTATGGTTTCTGTTCAACATATACAAAAAGTAGCCAACAAAGCCTTGATATTTTCACACTTCATTCAATAATCATTTATTAATGCCTTGCCATATTACAGAACTTGAGTCACAATTATAAGCAATATAATCTTTATTTACTGAAGTCTCATAGTTTGGGATAGACATAATAATTAGATCACATTAGTACAGCAAGGTGAGTTATGTATAAACACAAGTTGCTATGCAACAATGGGCAGAATCACTGACTTATTTGAAATAGTTGGCAATCGGGAAAAAGAACCCTCTTCTCTCTTCAGCCCTCATCAGCATGAACTTCCTCCTGAGGAATGTTTGTTTTCGAGAAAGCTCACAGGGAAGAGCACTTAAACCCCTCTTCACCTCTCTCCACCGGTTTCCGGAGCTTTCACTGCTACCTTACCCGTGTGTGTGCTTAATCGTGTCTGACTCTTTACTGCCCCGTGAACGGTAGCCTGTTAGGCTCCTTTGTCTATGGGGTTTTCCAGGCAAGAATACTGGAGTGGGTTGCAATTCTCTTCTCCAGGGGATCTTCACGACCCAAGGACTGAACCAGTATCTCCGGTGTCTCCTGCACGGCACATGGATTCTTTACCTGCTGAACCATCAAGGAAGCCTCTAACTACTACCTTAGGCTGCAGAAAAGCCATAGGTTTATGAGAACCTGGGAGAAATAGGGTGGGGTAAAGGGAAGTAAGGTGGAGGTAGCTTGAGGAAATTCAGAACAGCCAATATATTCCATTTCTTTTCAGCTGATATTTTGTGTACAAGGTCAAACTCAGCTGGTTCTTCTTTAAAACCACAGGTTCTTTATTTTTTATATATATACACCTTATTTTTAATTGGTGGATACTTGCTTTACAATGTTATGCTGGTTTATGTCATGCAACAACGTGAATTGGCCACAAGTATGCAAATGTCCCCTCCGTCTTGAACCTCCCTCCCACCTCCCACCAATCCCACCCATCCAAGTCATCATGGAGCACCAGGTTGAGCTCTATGTATTATATAGCAACTTCCCACTGGTTAACTGTTTTACATATGGTATTGTGTGTGTTTCAGTGCTACTCTTTCAGTTTGTTCCACTCTCTCCTGCCTCCTCTGTGTTCCCAAATCTGTTCTCTTATGTCTGCATCTCTATTCCTGCCCTGCAAATAAGTGCATCAGTGCCATTTTTCTAGATCCCATATATATGTGTTAATATATGATATTTGTTTTTGTCTTTCTGACTTACTTCACTCTGTAAAACAGGTTCTAGGTTCATCTGCCTCACTAGAACTGACTCAAAACTGTTCCTTTTTATGACTGAATAATATTCCATTGTGCATATGTACCACAACTTCTTTATATATTCATCTGTTGATAGACATCTAAGTTGCTTCCATGTCTTAGCTATTATAAACAGTTCTGTGTTGAACACTGGGATACATGTGGTTTTTTGAATTATAAAACCAGAGGTTCTTAATGAGAAATCAGTGGATGAGCGTCAAGGGAAGAGATTAACTCTCTGAACTTGTAGGAAAAACTACACGCATTTTTCTGGAGGTATTCATGGAATGCATAAATTTCTTAGATCCTGTTTTAAAAGATAAAGGACATTTCAGGGACAAATTCAGACTTTGTAGAGGGAGATGAAACTCTGGGGGCCCTCATTAAGAAAAATAATGGAAAATTACAAATGTACACTTATTTATGAAAGTGACCATTACCTAGAATTCTGAGTACATAACATCCCTATTCATTAGTGACCTGATACACCTCTAATAATACTTTTTCCAAATATTTTAGATATATCACTTTTGATCATTTCTTCATATGACAACTGCTGTCTCATCATCTCTAATATCGAGTTCAATTCTCCTAGATTGTAGAAGCCTTTATATAGGGAGGAGGTTATCACAGTAGAAGACTCAAAGTTCCACCTCTATCTATCCGCCTCTATCGTCTGCCCTCAGAATGCCCCAATTTGTGAGGCAGTTCTAAGAAAATGATTCTTTCAGTATCAGTAAAACTCAGAAGTTTGTAAACCTATGCTTTCACACTTTTTATTTCCCAGGTACTGTGTAATTCACTTAAATCTTAACAAGCTTGATACTATTATAATGGTTTATGATGTGTGAACTAAGGTCTAGGAAGAGTAAACAAATTTGCCCAGGCTCACACAGCTGTTAATGGGCAAGTCAGGTATTAAACCAAGTCAGACTGGTTCCAGAAGTTGAGGAACTTAGCTTCATATTTCACCCTTTCAGTTCAGTTCAGTTCAGTCACTCCATCATGTCTGACTTTTTGTGACCCCATGGAGTGCAGCACACCAGGCTTCCCTGTCCATCACCAAATCGCGAAGCTTGCTCAAGCTCATGTCCATTGAGTCAGTGATACCATCCAAACCTCTCCTCCTCTGTCGTCCCCTTCTCCTCCTGCCTTCAAATTTTCCCAGCTTCAGAGTCTTCTCCAATGAGTCAGTTTTTCACATCAGGTGGCCAAGGTATTGAAGTTTCAGATTCAGCATCAGTCCTTCCAATGCATATTCAGGACTTATTTGCTTTAGCATTGACTGGTTTGATCTCCTTGCAGTCCAAGGGACTCTCAAGAGTCTTCTCCAACATCACAGTTCAAAAACACCAATCATTCAGGGCTGAGCTTTCTTTATGGTTCAACTCTCACATCCATACATGACTATTGGAAAAACCATAGCTTTGATTAGATTGACCTTTGCTGGCAAAGTAATGTCTCTGCTTTTTAAGATGCTGTCTAGGTTGGCCATAGCTTTTCTTCCAAGGAGCAAGCATCTTTTAATTTCATGGCTACTGTCACTATCTGTGGTGATTTTGGAGCCCCCAAAATAAAATCTCTCACTGTTTTCCATTTTCCCCCCATCTTTTTGCCATGAAGTGATGGGACTGGATGCCATGATCTTAGTTTTTTGAATGTTGAGTTTTAAGCCAACTTTTTCACTCTCCTCTTTTGCTTTCATCAAGAGGCTCCTTAGTTCTTCACTTTCGGCCATAAAGGTGATATCATCTGCATATCTGTGGTTATTGATATTTTTCCAGCAATTTTGATGCCAGCTTGTGCTTCATCCAGCCCAGTGTTTCTCATGATGTGCTCTGCATATAAGTTAAATAAGCAGGGTGACAATATACAGCCTTGACGTACTCCTTTCCCGATTTCGAACCAGTCTGTTGTTCCATGTCTAGTTCTGTTACTTCTTGACCTGCATACAGATTTCTTAGGAGACAGATCAGGTGGTCTGGTATTCCCATCTCTTTAAGAATTTTCCACAGTTTGTTGTGATCTACACAGTCAAAGGCTTTGGCGTAGTCAATGAAGCAGAAGTAGATGTTTTTAGGGAACTCTCTTGCTTTTTTGATGATCCAAAGGATGTTGGCAATTTGATCTCTGGTTCCTCTGCCTTTTTTAAATTCAGCTTGAACATCTGGAAATTCATGGTCACATACTGTTGAAGCCTGGATTAAAGAATTTGGGGCATTTCTTTCCTAGCGTGTGAGATGAGTGCAATTGTACAGTAGTTTGAGCTTTCTTTGGTATTGCCTTTCTTTGGGATTGGAATGAAAGCTGACCTTTTCCAGTCCTGTGGCCACTGCTGAGTTTTCCAAATTTGCTGGCATATTGAGTGCAGCACTTTCACAGCATCATCTTTCAGGATTTTATATACTTCAACTGGAATTCCATCACCTCCACTAGCTGTGTTCATAGTCATGCTTCCTAAGGCCCACTTGACTTCACATTCTAGGATGTCTGGCTCTAGGTGAGTGATCACACCATTATGATTATCTGGGTCATGAAGATATTTTTTATATGGTTCTTCTGTGTATTCTTGCCACTTCTTGTTAATATCTTCTGCTTCTGTTATGTCCCTTCCATTTGTGTCCTTTATTGAGCCCATCTTTGCATGAAATGTTCCCTTGGTATCTCTAATTTTCTTGAAGACATCTCTTGTCTTTCCCATTCTATTGTTTTCCTGTATTTCTTTGCATTGATCGCTGAGGAAAACTTTCTTATCTCTTCTTGCTATTCTTTTGAACTCTGAATTCAAATGGGTATATCTTTATTTTTCTCCTTTTTCATTAGCTTCTCTTCTTTTCTCAGCTATTTGTAAGGCCTCCTCATACAACCATTTCACCTTTTTTCATTTTGTTTTCTATGGGGTGGTCTTGATCCCTGCCTCCTGTACAGTGTCACGAACCTCTGTCCATAATTCTTCAGGCACTCTGTCTATCAGATCTAATCCCTTGAATCTATTTGTCACTTCCACTGTATAATTATAAGGGATTTGATTTAGGTCATACCTGAATGGTCTAGTGATTTTCCCTCATTTCTTCAGTTAAAGTCTGAATTTGGTAATAAGAGGTTCATGATCTTAGCCACAGTCAGGTCCTGGTCTTGTTTTTGCTTGACTGTATTAGGCTTTCCTAGTGGCTCGGTTGATAAAGAATCTGCCTGCAATGCAGGAGACCCGGGTTTGATCCCCAGATCAGGAAGATCCCCTAGAGAATGAAATGGCAATCCACTCTAGTACTCTTGCCTGGAGAATTCCCTGGAATGTTGTTAGAATTTCACCCTTTATAATACTGAATATAACACAGGGAAGAAGATGCTGCCTACAGAGCCCTGGGCTTCACCTCAAGATGACAGTGAGCACTGAGCTGATGAAAACTTCACGCAGAAGAAGAGGTGGTTTTTGAAAAGCAGGAGCTTATGCCCAGTTCAGTTTGAAATCACTTCACCTGCTTCACCCATTGCCCTGTTCCAACCGGGGTGAAGGCCGCAGAAAGAAAAATGGTACTGCGGTGTGTTCAGTCAGAGGGCACCTTCAGTGGCACCTTCATGGTCCCCAAAGCCTCTATGAGTCCCCTCAACACAAGAAGCTGGCACAGCCGTCCTGGACCTCAGCACTGGATGCCTGTGGCCCTCCAGAAGGCGACAGCGATTAGCTACATTCAGCCAAAAACAGCAAAAACAGCAGCCAAACCCAAGGATACCTCCATTGGAAGTCAGGACATCAGTCCTCATCATGAAAGGAAAAGAATAAGCAGAGAAACAAAATTAAATAGCCATATATTTCAGAAGATATGATAAGCCCACATCCACCTTTGTGACATTTTTTCTAAGAACGTCTTTTGCTTCTAAGAGGAAACAAATAATTCTTGGCTTGGAAAATTTTCACTCTACAAATGTATGTCCTCCTGGAACCTGTAAATCTAACACTTATATAAAGACATTTCCAAGACCTGTGGAAAGAACCTGCTTTAGAAATAGGTAACATGTGCTGTATGGATATTCAGCAAGAATTGGGTCTGAGGATTTCTAGAATGAGTTTAGAATAAATATTTATTCAGGGAAATAATGCCTTTCTCTAAATATTTTTATTTGTTCACTGGATTTCTTAAGCTGAGCACTTGGGATACTCCTTAGATGAAAGCAGAAGAGGATATATACACTAAAATTGGGACGTCAAGAAGAGTTTTGGTCAGTGTGAATGCCTGAAAGTCCGGTTTATTCTCTGTGAGTGAAAAGGAACAAATTCTTCCTCTAATCCTTTGATCTCTTTATGGTTTCATTGTTCATTCTACTGATTGTACCAGAAACAAGTTTCACTCAGATATAATAGCTAATGACAGACAGTAGTAAAGGCAGTGGGTGTGGAGCTGCAGCTCCCTATAATGACAAGTGTCGTTTGCTATTTATAGCATTCGTTAAACTTTCATCTCTTCAAATTGTTATTTTCATGTAGCAGGAAACTCAAATCTCTCAGGTAACACGCAAGCAACATGAGTTTGGAACTGGAAGTAATTTCTGGCATTAGGCAAAATGTATGACTAAGAAAAAGAGCTTCTTCACCTTGAAGAGACACCAGTTAGTGATGAGAGAAGGAAATTAAACATTCACGAAGGAACGTCACAGGGAAAGAAAATGGTCCAGTAGAGGGTTTCTGTCATAAGATACCATCTGTGAAGCAAAATTGAGGAAATGTGAATTTGGAACAAAAAGTCTTTTTTTTATTATTAATTGAAGCAATTCTATTAAAAAGAATTTTTCAGAAGCCATTTGTCTGTATCTCATGAAAAATATAATTGTGGTGAGACTGGAGAGGAGCTGAATCTTAGATCAGAAAATCAGAGCTGTGATTTGAAGCTTCTAATTTACTTCTTTTTTCTCTCTCTCTCTTTTTTTTCTCTTTTTTTCTTTTCTTTTTCTCTTTTTTTTTTCTTTTTTCTTTTTTTTCTAATTTACTTCTAATCACTGACTCAGTGGACCTGAGTTTGAGCGAACTCCAGTAGACAGTGAAGAACAGGGAAACCTGATGTACTGCGGTCCATGGGATTGCAGAGTCAGACATGACTTAGCAACTGAACAGCGCAAATTTACTGCATGACTTGGAAGATTGTATTGCATTGAGCTGTCCCAAGTTCCTGCGTTTTTGAGGTCCTGCACGCTGTGGGGAACTCAGTCCATTAGGATGGAAGAAGGGATGTAGGGTTGGGAGCGGAGGCAGGATGAGGGGTAGGCTGGGTCTGAGTCATGTGGACCCTCACCTTGCCTCCTCTTATGTTGTAACAACTCATGTTCAGTTTTCGTTCATTTTTAGTAACCAACTTATTAAATTAGAAAAACACATAAACAAAATTTTAATTATGTCATAAAATAATTCAGAGATAAGAACTATCCACATTTTTAATTGAATAGAGTTTACAATGTGATCTTAGTTTCAGGTGTAAAACAAAGCGATTCAGGTATACAGATGGATTATCTATCTATCTATCTTTCCATCTATCTGTCCTTTTTCAAATTCTTTTCCCTTAAAGGTTATTACAAAATATTAAGTATAGTTCCCTTTGCTATACAGTGGGTCCTTTTTGGTTATCTATTTTTATATATGCTGCTGTGTATCTGTTAATCCCAAACTCCCAAATTATCCCTCCTCTCCCCTTTCTCCTTTGTTAATCATGTATGTTTTCTATGTCTGTGAGTCTATTTCTCTTTTGTAAATAAGTTCATTTATATCACTTTTTTAAGATTCCACATATAAGCAATATTGTATGATATCTGTCTTCCTGTGTCTGGCTTACTTCATTTAGTATGGAGTAAGGTCTCTTTTTAGACCTTGAGTTCTGTGTTGGAACCTTTATTTATAAGCTTCTGGACTTACCGTATATGTACAATGTATTTATGTAAGTCACTGTGGCTAGGAAAACCTGGATAATTCAATCCTCATACAGTTGTCTACTGATTTGAGTCAGTTTTACAAACTGGTGGCAGGTGGATCATAGAATGAGGCTAGTGGGACACCCAGGACTGAACAAGGAAAAGAGATTGTAGCAGCTCAAGGGAGTGAGGCAGCAGTCATCTCTGGGGAAGCAAGGATGTGGTCTCTACCTGAAGTTCAGAGATTGTGCGGAAATGATCCTAAATGTGGTGGCACTGACTCCTGCTTGAGATGTCTAAATAGCTTAAAGGTATTTCATTTTTAGGTTTCAGCTCAGCATTCAATTATGATACGTCTTGTTTGTGCCCAAGACTCCAATTGCCGTGGAGAGTCCTGGGAGTGAAACGTGACAATCAGAGAGACACTGGCCTTCAGTCCCTTATCTATTATCAATAAAAACGTGTTCACCCTGTAATATATCTGAGCTGAAAATCCCGATACTCTCGATTTGGCTTTCCTTTTACACCAAATAGTATCATACTGATAGCCACAATCTCTGGAAATCGTTTATCTTCCTTGTGACCGTGCAATCACGAGTTTCATGCAAGGTTTTATTATGAACTAACAAGCAGATAGGAAATGTGCTTGTATATATTTTCACTACAGTTCGTTAAAGTCACAGATATATATTGCTCACTTTCTATGTATAACTTTTTATGGCAAAGGCTGAAGAACCAACCTAGAACTTTTAAGGACTGGATTTATCCTTTAGGAAATAAGGTCATTACCAGAAAAAAAAAAAAAAAAAAAAAACTGGCAAGACAAGGTCAGCAATCCCTGGCAGACAAGGAATAAGAACTAAGAATACAGTGATGTAAGAGGTCAAGGGAGGGTGAGCTCATTAGGCTGGGATAGTCAAGGAAGACTTCCTAGAAAGGGTGGGGTTTGAGCTGAACCTTGAAAAGGAGCACAGGTTTGAGAGGTAAAGAGAAGGCAAGCAAAAGGAATAGTGTGTGTTCCAGTGTGGTTTATTTGGAGGAAACCCTTCAAACCAGGTTTAGAAAGAACCTCTTAATTGTCCCATCTTGCCCATCCCCCAGCTCCCCCAGCAAAAAAAAAAAATAATAATAATAATAGAAATTCCCTAGACTAAATATTGAAAAGTCTAAGGAGTAGATCCAGGTTCAATGACCAAAGGCAAATGCCCAAATGTCACTGTATTTCTCTGTGTTGGCTTTATTCTTTGCTAGGTCCTCCTTTACAGGTAGAAGAAGCTCCGGGTTCATAGCCTGACAACTGAGTAAGTGGACAAATGCATATGTCTTAGGGTTGAATTCCATTTTTCCTGACTGGGGACAAATCTGTTTCTGAGCCAATCCTGAGGCCAAGTGACAGAATCTTCTTATTACCTCATCTAGGTCACAAACCTCTGTAGTTGGGTTAGACTGGAGATGAGAGATTAGTGCCTAAAAGTCAATGAGCTACATAGAAGTAATTCTGTAAAGAAAGATCAGAAAGGAACTCCTGGAAGGAGAAATGGATGCTAGTAGTCAGAAACAACAATGCTATAAATAACTATTTAGAAATGAGAGGTAGATCAAGGTTATACAGACCTAGACATCCTTAAACATGAACACAAAAGGCTATCACGAAGATAAATTAGGATGTTTTCAGATATTTGTCTTATTTTGTATGTTTTTCAAAGGTTCCATCAAATAAGGCTTTAAAAACATTTAATCGACAAATCATGTGTCCATTGTCCATTGCTGCCCACTCTTCTCTTTCCATCCCTGACTTGTTATTACATCTTCCTACTAAAAAATAAGAAATAAGTTAGCTGGGAAATGGAGCAAAGTAGTTACAATTCTCTGCTCCCTGTTGCTCAGGACAGAGTATTAAGAAATCTTTTCTTGGGAATTCCCCATGTTTCAGAAAGAATAGAAATTAAGTGGCTGATTCATTTGTTTGTAACAATAGGGAGAATGTTATGGTGCCAATCCATCCTAACCCTAGCAGATCCTCCCTAATGCCTGTACTTGCAAAATGCCTCTGAAATTTCAGGGATGTTTACTGGCATTTGTTCTCACCAAATACTAATGTGCTTGTGTCACGGTACTTTGTTTATGTACCGCAGATGTTGGCATGCTTTGTTTTTAATCAAAATCAATAGCATTTAAGTAGCACTCAATATTCAATTTAGATGACATATAATTTTTGGCTTTTCATTGTTACTGTTGCATACAAAGTCTACTTTTTTAGAGTTTCACATTTCAAGCAAATTAGCCTATTAAAAATATCAATGTGTTGAAACTGCAGTTGAGAATGTTTGCATAGCACATAATTCAGTTCAGTTCAGTTGCTCAGTCATGTCCGACTCTTTGCGACTCCATGGATTGCAGCATGCCAGACTTCCCTGTCCCCACCATCTCCTGGAGCTTGCTCAAACCCATGTCCATCGAGTCCGTGATGCCATCCAGCCATCTCATCCTCTGTTGTCCTTTTCTCCTCCTGCCTTCAATCTTTCTGAGCTTCAAGGTCTTTTCCAATGAGTTAGGTCTTCGCATCAGGTAGCCAAAGTATTGGAGTTTCAACTTCAACATCAGTCCTTCCAATGAACACTCAGGACTGATCTCCTTTAGAATTAACTGGCTTAATCTCCTTTTAGTACAAGGAATCTAGGATCTCTCAAAAAACCTTCTAAAGCCCTAATGAATTAAGTAGATATGGCAGGCTTTAAGGCATCTTGACAGCCATTACGCAGTGAACACTTTCCCTGAGACAAATTTTTCCTCTCTTTTGGAATCTAATGATTTTGATCACCTGTTTCTGAGTCATGCTTTTCTTCACATTAACATTTATTTACACCCCATAAAGTGAAGCTTTTTTGACCTCAAAATCACTTTCATCTTCTTACTTCAGTCTTCAATACTCACTGTCCACTAGGTCTTAATATTTTATTGTTTAGTAGAGCTCTCAAAAACTTTTTGAAAACTCTGACCTCTCCCTCCAGAAAAACACGTCAAATACTACCTACAATTAGAGAAGCTACTTACATCCACTTGTCTCATATATTAACCTATTTGAAATCACCTGCTTTTGAACTTGACAGTTGAAAACATGTATTTTATTTTCCACACCAAGTACTTTTTGAAAAAGATCCCTGTGATCACTTCATTTGTCTTTTCCTTGGCTGGCCCAGTCCCTATTGTCCCTCATGTGTGCTGAGTCGCTAAGCCACGTCCAGCTCTTTGCGATGTCAGGTACAGTAGCCCACCCGGTTCCTCTGTCCATGGGATTCTCCAGGTAAGAACACTGGGGTGAGTTGCCATTTCCTCCTCCAGGAGATCTTCCCAACCCAGGGATCGAACCCACATCTCCAGGGGCTCCTGCTTTGGCAGGTGGACTCTTTACCATTGTGTCACCTAAAAGATCTCAGAGAAAGAAGAGTACAGTTAATCAGTTCTCTTTTTCTACTAATCTTATTATTGGAGTAAAGGAATGCTTTGGATTCCATTCACTGTGAATCAGAAAGGCCAGCTGGAAAAAGACAAGCAGCCACTTGTCCAGTGACACATAAAGAATGCTGGATTGGATATCCAAAGCCTAACCAAATCTCAGGGATGCACCAAGAGGCTTGCCTTCCTTTTCATTCATCAAATATTTCTTGGGTGTCTTCTATGAACAAGGTACATTAGTTAGTTTTATCAGCGGTTTGGGCAAATGCCTCACAAATAAAATGTGCTCAATACATATTTGCTGAAAATGAATATAACTAACATTTGTTGAGCAATTAAGTTCCAGAAGCTTTAATTCTCAAAACAGCTATGTGAAGTAGGCATCATTCACTGCAATAGACAAATGAGGAAACCGAGGCACACAGAGGTTCAGTAACTTGACCAAGGTGATGAAGCTATTATGAGAATGGATCTGATACTTTCAGCCACTGCATTATCCAACTCCAACTCATTGTGGTAGATGTGATTGCTTAACCTCTTTTTAGAGATAAGGAAGTCAAAGTTCAGACCTTGTGAATGATTTCCTCAAAAGAACACAGGGTAGGGCCTGGATTAGACCTGAGTTTGGTTGATTCCAAACTGGCAGCAGCTTTCTGACATCCCCGCTGCCTTCTGTGCTATGGGATGAATTCCATCCATACATCACCTCCCCTAACTTCTGGCCCATCTCCATGTCCATAGCCAATAATCTGAAACCACCACTTTATCACTGGGGTATGAATGCACTGGCTATAAACAAAAGACTCCTATTTCAGGGCAAAGAAAGCCACACGATGAGCCTGCAAAATTTCAGAATTTATTCGCTGTAATTGTCATCAGTCAGTTACCTGTATACTTTAAACTTTGTGGAGTTTTAGTTCTCTGCAGGGTTCAGGACAGAGTTTTGATGGCAACTGGGACTGAGCATGAGAAAATCAAGCTTCTTACGTTTTGCTGTTTGATTAACTAATCCTCATAGGTTTTATGTTTATCATTATTTCTGGAGCCTGCCCAGTGTAGTCATCCTCTACCCTTCATCCAGAGGGCTGGGGACCTGTAGCTGATCTTCTATGGAAAACCTATGTAAGAATATCATCTGTGCTAACCTATGGAATCAATTCCCTTCATCATCATTAATACCCCTGTGAGTGCACCTGTGTTCTGAGTCACTTCAGTCGTGTCTGACTCTGTGAGACCCTGTGGACCATAGGCAGCAACCATTCCTCTCTGTCCATAGGATTCTCCAGGAAAGACTATTGGAGTGAGTCGTTGGGCCCTCCTTCAGGGGATCTTCCCAACCCAGGGATCGAACCCACGTCTCTTATGTATATTGCACTGACAGGTGGGTTCTTTACCACTAGTACCACCTGGGAAGCCCCTTATTGCTCCTACATTTGCTAAATCATGAGTTGGTGCTATTGTCTAGCACAAGATCTATCAAAAATCATCCATCAAAAATTATGGCTTCTGGCTGGCTTCAGGTATGAATAGTATGTGAGGCCTGAGTCTCAACATAGATTCCTAATCATGATATTAAGCCAGACCTGTCCTGGCTAACAGATTTACACAGGGGTTTGAAGGCATTGTTAGTTGACACTGAGACCCAGCCCCACTATCTGGGGGTTAAGCATCTCACACCCGTGTAGACAGAGACCAATACATAGAAGCATAAACACAATCAGGCAATAAATACACTGAGCAGATTCTTACACAAATATCTGTTGAATGAGACAATTTTCCCAGTTCTGAAAAACATGGAAGCTTGAGTTTGAACAAACTCTGGGATATAGTGAAGGCAGCAGAAGTCTGGCATGCTGCAGTTCATGGGGCTGCAAACAGTTGGACACAACTTAGTAACTGAAAAATAGCAACAAAGCAAAGGAAAGAAAGATATCTTCCACGATTAGTGATGATAACATGCCCTCTGGTCTACACAGATATTATACTGTGGAGACTTTTGAATTATTTCTCTTGGTATTACGGTGCATTGTGCTGACCCTTCCAAGGTCCCTCACTCAGCTTTCCTTGTGACCACCTTCACCAGGTATCTGTCAGCTGACACTCAGTTGAGGGCTACAGAACAAAGTCAGAAAAGCATGACCTAAAACTCAACTCAAATGAGTCACCTGGACAAAAGACTAGATGTTTCCAGAATTTAAACCCAGGCCCTCTGAAGCCACTCACTCAGCCCCTCTGTGCAAAGTGCTGCACTGGGTACTCTGAGCACATAAGCCTTTGAGCGGTGCCATGCAGGAGACTGAGTCTATGCTCCCACTCACCCATTTAGAAGGAAAAGAGCCAGGCTTTCAACTGGGTCATTGGTCTTTCCACGACTTCACATGCCTGGCTCCAAAGAGGTAGAGATTAGAAAAATCTGGCCCTACCAGTGGGGCCAGCTTCACAGGGTCAGTGTCAGGATCTGAAGGTTCCTATGCTGGGTTTAATGTTCTGTTGCCATTGTCTTGAAATTCTTCATAATTTTTCTACATGGGACCCCACATTTCATTTTACTCGGATTTTGCAAATTATCCAGTCCTATCTATGAAGATGCTAAGTTGCTTCAGTCATGTCCAACTCTTTGCAACCGCATGTACTGTAGCCTGCAAGACTCCTCTGTCCATGGGATTCTCCGGGCAAGAATACTGGAGTGAGTAGCCATTCCCTTCTCCAGGGGATCTTCCTGACCCAGGGTTTGAACCCAAAACTCTTGTATCTCTTGCATTGGCAGGTTAGTTCTTTATCACTAGCGCCACCTGGGAAGACCACCTATAAGGATAGCACATAGCAGAATGAACAGTCTCATTACGGTACTCCTTGTGGACATTGGAATGAAGAGGGCTGCATTCTGTGTAAGTAGTTGCCTAGTAAATCAGTCACAAAATTGACGTCAAACATTCTAGGTATTTGGGGAAATACTCAGATTTCTTTCTTCTTGAGCAAAGATAGAAAGAAGTGAGAGGTATGGCTTCCTTGGTGGCTCAGTTAGAAAAGAATCAGCCTGCGACGCAGGAGACCCAGTTTCAATCCTTGGGTGGGGAAGATCCCGTGGAAAAGGAAATAGCAACCCTCTCAATATTCTTACCTGGAAAATCCCATGGACAGAGGAGCCTGGCAGGCTAAAATCCAAGGGGTGTCAAAGAGTCAAACACAACTGAGAGTCAGAATAGCAGAGATAAAAGAGAGGTAGTGTCTGTCCAGTTTTCCCTCCATAATTAGCTGTCACATCTAATAATTTCCTTTACATTTTAAAGTGTGTGACAATATCTCACACCAAGTAACAGGTCTAAAGGAAAAACTAATCTTCAAAAGTCTTGAGGTTGCTTCTTTTTGTGAGTTAATGCACAGCAGATGTGCTCAGTTGTGTTCAGCTCTTTACGACTCCATGGATTGTAACCCACCAGGCTCCCCTGTCCATGGAATTTTCCAGGCAAGAATACTGGAGTGGTATGCCATTTCTTATTTCAGAGGGTCTTCCTGAACCAGGGATTGAACCCACATCTCTTGCATCTCCTGCATTGACAGGCAGAATCTTTACCACTGTGCCCCCTGGAAAGCCCCTCACAGAACATACCCATCCCTTTCCATTTTTTGAAGGAATTAGCAAATCTTCTCAACTTTAGAACAGTAAATACCATGACCAAGTCCACTGGAAATCCAAAGAAAACTTATATCCTCCCAGTTTAACAACCCCCACACAAATCCTATAGATATGCAAAGAAAACATTAGCTTCTTTTACTGGTTTAAAAATGAACAGTACTCTAACTGTCAACAGATACTGATCTGAAATGCTCAGAGCACCACCTGATAATTAGTATTAACAATTACACCAGAAAGGGAGATTCTTCTCTTCCAAGGCAGTGACTAGATAAAAACTATATGGGTTTAGAACCAATTGTAAGCGAAAGGTTTGGCTTTAGATATAGGTGAAAGCTAGAACCTTACAGGGAACAACTGACTGGTTCAAAATTGGGAAAGGAGTATGTTAAGTCTGTATATTGTCACCCTGTTTATTTAACTAACATGCAGAGTACATTACGCGAAATGCCGGGCTGGATGATTCACAAGCTGGAATCAAGATCTCTAGGAGAAATATCAATAGCCTCAGATATGCAGATGATATCACACTAGTGGCAGAAAGGGAAGAGGAACTAAAGAGCCTCTTGATGAGGGTGAAAAAGGAGACTGATAAAAGCTGGCTTAAAACTCAACATTCAGAAAACTAACATCATGGCATCTGGTCCCATCAATTCATTGGCAAAGCTGGTGAAAATGTGGAAACAGAGACATATTTTATTTTCTTGGGCTCCAAAATCACTGCAGACGGTGACTGCAGCCATGAAGCTAAAAGACATTTTCTCCTTGGAAGAAAAACTATGACAAACCTAGACAGCATATTAAAAAAGCAGAGACATTACTTTGACAACAAAGGTCCGTATAGTCAAAGCTATGATTTATCCAGTAGTCATGTGTGGATGTGAAAGCTGGACCATAAAAAAGGCTTGAGCACTGATGAATTGATGCTTTTGAATTGTGGTACTGGAGAACTCTTGAGAGTGTCTTGGACAGAAAAGAAATCAAACCAGCCAATCCTAAAGGAAATCAACACTGAATATTCAATGGAGGGATTGGTACTGAAGTTGAAGCTCCAATACTTTGGCCACCTGATGTGAAGAGCTGATTCATTGGAAAAGATCCTGATTCTGGGATCTTTTGAGATTGAGAGCAGGAGGAGAAGGGGCGACAGAGGATGAGATGGTTAGATGACATCACCGACTCAATGGACATGAGTTTGAACAAACTCCGGGAGATACTGAAAGACAGGGAAGCCTGGCGTGCTGCAGTCCATGGGGTCTCAGAGAGTTGGACATGAATTAGTGACTAAACAATAACAGCAAAAAAGTTTCTGTGATAATATTTTAGAAATACAGAGAGGTCTCAGTTATCCCAAATTTTTATCTACTAACTTAATATGATATTTGGAATTCTAACACTGGGGTATCATTATTTTGAGTTAAAAATTGCCTTATTAACTCTTGTACCTTCATATGGTACCATCACTAATCCCTTTTCTGTGTGGTTGAGGGTACTTGGGGATACAAAAGCAAGGGAAAGACATCCTAAAAGAGGAAAAGGGTCTGGAGAAAATTATTTTCCTCCATTTTTTTTCCAGTTCAGCTTCATAATTTTGCCTGGAACTAATGTTGAAATCTGAGATGAGGAATATTGACGAAGTAGCATTTTTAACATCAACAACATCAATAATCTTAACAATGACTCTTTTAGAGAGTTGTGCCAAGCACGCATTTTATGAGTCATCTCGTTTAATTTTCAAAACAACTATACAGAGGTAATTATTTGTATGTGTTCAAATGCCTTCAGCTGCAAGAGCTAAGATTAGATTGGATTCAAAATGGTGGAAATAATAAAAGAAATCTGTTATTTCAAATAATAATTCTGTCACGGTGTATAGTGCTTAACTTAAGCAATATTTTCCTTATGAAACTGAGAAGAGGTCCAGATTGCTCTGCATGCAAAAATGGCCCAAACCTGAGTGAATTAGTCCATGTGTTAGCAAAGAAGAAGGAAGGGAGTGGATTTTGCATAGACAACCAAGTATATCTACCCATTCATTGTGCCCCAGAGCAAATGAAAGTGGGGAAGCTCAGCAAGCCAGGTAACTTGCGCCAAGACACACAGCTGGTAGGTGATAATGCCAAGACAGAGCCAGCCCTGGTCCATGCAGCTCAAAGGTCATGCTTTCAACTGTTGAGCCTTTCAACAGGCCCACCTTTGTTACGCATCCATAACCATTCCACATTTCTGTAAAAATCAGTTTAAAAATTAAGCACCATTGTATTAGCATCATAAGTTTAAGAAAGAAATTTAGAATGATTTCTTTCCACTTTTATGACCTATATTAGTATATACAGATCTCCTAGGAAGTTTTAGCTTAAGAGGACTACTTTGGAAAGGAGTTCCCAAACAATGTCAGTCACTGAATATTCCAAGAAAATGAGAAAGATTGCTCCTATTTAAATGCTTAATATTTGATAATGTGATAACTATGGGATAATTGCTAAATGCTGTGTCATTGACCATAATACTCCCCTGAGACCATCTTGCTTCTTACATACAGGAAAACTAGCTATTCCTAAATCACTAAATTTACTACAAAGATAAATTCTGGATTTTCTGCTGCTAGTGCTTATACAAGTTGAACTTGGATAAAATAAATTATTGGTTTCAGAGATTATAGAGAATTAACTATTTGGGAGAAAAAATAGAAAATACACATATATTCTGTATTTGTTTTTATTGTAATCGATAATTTTAAAAACAAAGGGAATGGTGATAAGTTTACCAAAAGCTTGCACTTTAATGGAAATAGTTAAAGACAGGAACATATTAATACATAAAAATTCCTAGGTGACTTATTTCTTCCAAATTGGAAGTTGTTTGATTATACAATCTTCAGTGAAAATGAAAAGCTGAAAACTGGATTTGAATTTGACTATTGGAAGCATTCTATAAAAATATACAAAAATAAAGAGGCTAAAAAGCTTGATTTAATTTAAAAGTTGAATGTGCCTGTGTAATTAGTGGGAGGGAAACTCAGTTTTACTTTTATCTTTCTTTACTTTTGTTTTCATATTCAACCCATCTCCAACCTCACTGTTCTGCTCATTTTTTTACTTGTAACTAGGAGGCAAAAACTAAGCAGGTATACTTCTTACAGTCTTCAAATGGAGACATTTTTAAGCCAGCTAAGCATGGGCTTCCCTTGTGGCTCAGCTGGTAAAGAATCTGCTGCAATGAAGGAGACTTGGGTTTGATCCCTGGGTTGGGAAGATCCCCTGGAGAAAGGAAAGGCTACCCACACCAGTATCCTGGCCTGGAGAATTCCATGGATGGTATATACATGGGGTCACAAAGAGTAGGACATGACTGAGTGATTTTCACTTTTACTTAATGAACCTATTCATTTTTTTCTAACAAATGGCTGGATATTTTTTTATCCTAGAGGAGACACAGCATGAATTCAGCAGAAATATTCCAACTGTATTCAGTGAAAAAAAAAATCTATTCTCCAAGTAAGTGAGTTAGTATTATCAAGATGACTTTGAGTATGAAGAAAAAAATACTCCCATTATTATAAAATATAGTTTCAAAGGAGAAATCTTAACAGTTACTATAAACAATTACTTGTCAGTTCATGATTTTGTGAGATATTTCATATTTAGATCACAAATATAAAAAAAATTATAAGGAAATGCAACTACATAAGATTTTATTGGGTTCAGGGATCCTAAGAATAAGGTTTTATAGTACCTTACATAAACTAGAGGTGACAGCTTAGAAATATGAAAAGGCATGGGAAGCCAGAAAATAATTTTTAACCCTGAAACTTCTAAAAAAATCGAAAATGAGATCATGAAACATTTTTTTCTTTAGTAAATTTGGCATTAGAGTGACTTGAAGAAACCATTGAAAGATCCTAAGATGCTGTCTTAGGCATTTTAAAATTTTAAAATTTCACCGATTCATTAAAACCCAAGAGGGTATTCTTAGCAAATATCTTGCTGAATGAATGAAGGAATCAATGGCATGAATGAAAAGTATATATAAATATCTCTAGAATAATTAAGGTTTTTCAAAGAATTTTTAAGGGAACACTTTAGCATTCTATGGTGGTGAAAGATAAGGTTCCGGAGGAAAACTAGCTTACAAATTAAATTTTTGCACTGAAACACAAATAAAATTATAATTTAGATTTCCAAGAAGGTAATATAATGTAGTTGGGTTAGGGAGGTCCAGAGGCAAAAAAAGATAATGTTGTTAAAAATGTGTATGCTATGTTCCATTCTCAATCTGGTTTCCATTCACTGATCCAATTTCCTGTTCAGTGAAGTGTGTACTTTGCTATAACCCATGGAATGTGATCCAGGTGGAGTACACACCTAATCCTCCTAAACCAATGAGTCAGATGTGACCTCCGCAGTAATCTGCAAGAACCCAAACTTGGGAACTGCCATTACTGAAATATAACCTACTTAGACGTCTTACCTGTGGTAATGCAGAAGAGTCAAGTCAATAAATGTATATACATAAACATATATATATTCTATAAATTTTGGAAGATTTTCTAGTACTTTTTAATCTATGGTTTTAAATATTGATGGATTTTTGGATATTTTAAAAAATATTTGGCCGTTTAAATATCACTTCTATTATACAGTTAGAAACCTCAAGATAATGTAAATATTGGTTCTATTTTTTAAAATTGTAGTTTCCATGCTACAATTATTTGCATAGAAAGAAGCACAGTGCCTGAACCTCTCACTGAAGTATGTACACCCCCAGATTCTCTTGGTCTTAACCCAGATCCCTATGATTACACAAATAACAGTAGCCACTTTAAGTTTCTGCCTCAGACACTGCCCACTGATATATCTTTCAAAATAAAATGTAGGAAAGATGTCAAGTTAAAGACACAGTGTCAGGAGTTTCAGACCTAACTGGACTCACAGAGCAAGATTTTCTATCTCCTCAAAGGAGGCCTCACATAAGGGCCTAAACAAGGCCAGGACAAGGGAAGCTAGATTAATGATTTCTTCAAATGAGAGAAAAGTCAAGCTTCTGCACTTACGACTGGCCTGAAATGGCCCAGTGTGGAACCTGCTTTGATTCTGATACAACACAGACTACTACTACGCATTCAATCAACAATATTTAGAGAGTTTGCCAGGCAGTATGCTAGAATCTGGCAACGGAGTGGTAAATAAGACACAGTGAGCTTACAGACCAGCACAAAAATAAGACATGAATAAATACTTGCACAGTTAATTAAATACAATTGTAAGTTTGTGTATAGAAGAAAAGTAAAAGATGCTATAGCAATGTAGTATAGGTAGAAAGTGTGTACATCCCAGTAAGTCTTGAACAATTCCCACATAATCCTATTGTCCTAGACTAATAACCAGTACTGTCTCCTTTCACTGTCTTAAGTGGTTATGGGTGATAAACAAGTGATTACTGCTCACTTTCATAAGAAGAGATCTGACTTAGCCTGAGAGTTAGACAAGATTTTTTTTTCAAAAAGTGACTTTTCAGCTGAGACATAAGAATGTAAGAGCTACCCAGGGAAGGGATGAGGTACTATAAAATTAAAAGAGAACAGAAAAAGTTGCATGCAACTACAAAGATTTAAGGTAAGGGGTGGGACTTTCTTGGCAGTCCAGTGGTTGAAACTTTGCCTTCCAATGAAAGAGTTGCAGGTTCAGTCTCTGGGTGAGAAGCTAAGATCCCACTTGCCTCTCGGCCAGAAAGTCAAAATAGAAGCAATATTGTAACAAATTCAATAAAGACTTTAAAAATGGCTCACATCAAAAAAGTCTTTAAACAATTCATTGTTAAAAAAGAAAAAGACCTAAGAAGTGAAGAAGCTCAATCCATGTTAAGGACTTGTGAACAGTGCATAGTTTGGTAAGACATACAGTGGCGACCATGCAGAGACATCATGTTAGCTTTATAGGTTTAAGACCTATAAAGACCTATGTAAGATTTTCTGGTTAAAAGTTTAATTGATGTACAGAACAGAATTTTGGACTCTGTGGGAGAAGGCGAGGGTGGGATGTTTCGAGAGAACAGCATTGAAACATGTATATTATCTAGGGTGAAACAGATCACCAGCCCAGGCTGGATGCATGAGACAAGTGGTCGGGCCTGGTGCACTGGGAAGGTCCAGAGGAATCGGGTGGAGAGGGAGGTGGGAGGGGGGATCGGGATGGAGAATACTTGTAAATCCATGGCTGATTCATGTCAATGTATGACAAAAACCACTACAGTATTGTAAAGTAATTAGCCTCCAATTAATAAAAATAAATGGAAAAGAAAAAGTTTAATTGAACTTAAAAAACTTCTATGTTTTGAGTTTATACTGAAATGATTAAACAGCAATAAAATATTGATCTTGCTGTCACTTTCTCTTCATCAGATTAAAGTTCACATTCTCAGAACAAAGAAGTGTGACCTGTGTTAAATAAAAAGATGAAAGTATGGACATATGCATATATACAAATGGAAAATAACTGGGTGGCGACATGAAAAACTAAGTGGTTACTTCTGAAGATTTGTTGGAATGAGAGAATGGAAGAGTAAGGGATTTTACATTTCATTCTGAATTGTTATTTTTTTTCCCACGAGAGAAATATTTTTAAACAATTAAAGTCAGAGAGTACCAACTCCCACAAATGTTCCTGCTTGCTAAGAAACATACAATGTTTTCGGAGTTGAAGAGCGCTGTCAGGAAGAAAGGAATCACTGCCTTCATCTGTCCTGTGAGAACAGATGGTCATGAGAAAAGACTTCAAACAAACCACATAGCATGTTTGTTTGAACAAGAAATTATGGATGTTCATATTACCAAGGTACTGTACGTACTGACCATGAGTGTTATCATGTTCTTTCTTTCCAAGTAATAAGAGTAACCCTTTGAAGAGAATCTAGTGCTATCATAGTCAAAAGGCAATGCAACTCACCATAGATACATTTTCCAGGTAGTAGAAACCAGTGTTAAATAAAGTCTAAATAAAATTGCTGTGTGGTTAAACTGAATTTTAGTCCAATTCTCTATGTCTCATAATTTTCAAGACATAGTCTTAAGTCAATACATTAATCAGCCAAACAAAGAAAACAATTCTTAGTGGTCCTCCAAAACCTTTTATCAGTAATATGGGACTGGGTATGTGTGCTGCTGCTGGCTGAGTCACTTCAGTCGTGTCCGACTCTGTGTGACCCCATAGACGGCAGCCCACCAGGCTCCCCCGTCCCTGGGAGTCTCCAGGCAAGAACACTGGAGTGGGTTGCCATTTCCTTCTCCAATGTGTGAAAGTGAAAAGTGAAAGTGAAGTCACTCAGTCGTGTCCGACTCTTAGCGACCCCATGGACTGCAGCCCACCAGGCTCCTCCGTCCATGGGATTTTCCAGGCAAGAGTACTGGAGTGGGGTGCCATTGCCTTCTCCATGGGTATGTGTACTGCTGCTTTTACTGAACTGTGGTGGAGACTGTAAGATTACACATCTTGACTAGAAAGAGTTGTCCTTTTCCTAAAAAAAAGTTTCAAACTTCTCCCATTTACTTAACTGAGCAAGCAAACTGAAATTTCCCTTTGCTTTATATATAGTCTTGGGTCTATATTTGTGTCCATTCCATGTTTGGACACATCTGTAATATTCATGTGCATGTTATTTGTTTCAGAATAAAGCTTAAAGTGCTGTGATGATAAAGGTATATTGATTTTACTTAATTATGATGACAATGCTATAAGACTTGAAGACTGTAGAAGTCTATTATTTCTTTGGAAATTTCACAACTCTGGGGACTCTGAGCTTCAGGGATTTTTCAGGTCCCAGGTTGCTTTGTGTTGAAACTGTGTTCTCTTCTCTGTGAAGTAGTTTTCTGTATTATTCTGCAAAAAATAAGTTTTAAGATATGGAATAGCCCACTTAATTTAAAGTCAGATGCAATTGACAGTATGGCTATGTTTCTTACTCCTAGCACTGCCTGTATGATCTTACACATTTTAGAAACTTATAAACAACTAGGAACACTTCCCTCTTTCATTTGTTTAAAAGGTATTTTGTTTGTCTCCATGTTTAAGAAAATCTCTTCTTTTACTTGTTTGCATCACACACAACATTTCCTCTTCTTCATTTTGTTTTGTTTCTGTCTCTCATTTTAATTACATGTTTTAAAGGATTAATATTCATTATTCTTATCATTATTATTACTACTTCTTCTCTAATGCTAAATAATAGTCTCTCACAAATATAGACAGTAGGTTTTTCACATATATGTAGATTGAAAGAAGGAAGGAAGAAATTAATAAAGGTATGAGAAAATATAGATATATACATTATTTTGGTTAAGTCCTTTTATTTTAGTAATTATTAAAATAATCAATTTATGAGCAGGGAAGAATAAAGTACATTATTATGTATCTTATTCTGGATATTCAGACGGAGTGGATCTGGTTATGAGAGAAATGAATGAACAGTATGATTGTCTTAGTTGTGGCAGGTAGATAAAAGAAATGATACATGAAATAATCTGAGAGGAGTAACTAACAGCTATTTCTATTTTCAGAGTATCTGGGAAATAGACAGGAGAAAAAGAAAGAAATGTTTGTTAGCTGTAGTCTTATAAGGTAAAGTAACAGTTGAATACTACTTCTTCAGACAATAAATCAGTTCAGTTCAGTTCAGTTGCTCAGTCATGTCCAACTCTTTGTGACCCCATGAATTGCAGCACTCCAGGCCTCCCTGTCCATCACCAACACCTGGAGTTCACTAAAACTCATGTCCATTGAGTCGGTGATTCCATCCAGCCATGTCATCCTGTGTCGTCCCCTTCTCCTCCTGTGTCTTTCCCAACATCAGGGTCTTTTCCAATGAGTCAACTTTTCACATCAGGTAGCCAAAGTATTGGAGTTTCAGCTTCAGCATCAGTCCTTCCTATGAACACCCAGGACTGATCTCCTTTAGGATGGACTGGTTGGATCTCTTTGCAGTCCAAGGGACTCCTAAGAGTCTTCTCCAACACCACAGTTCACAAGCGTCAATTTTTAAGCACTCAGCTTTCTTCACAGTCAAACTCTCACATCCATACATGACCACTGGAAAAACCATAGCCTTGACCAGACGGACCTTTGTTGACAAAGTAATGTCTCTACTTTTCAATATGCTATCTAGGTTGGTCATAACTTTCCTTCCAAGGAGTAAGTGTCCTTTAATTTCATGGCTGCAATCACCATCTGCAGTGATTTTGAAGCCCCCCAAAATAAAGTCTGACACTGTTTCCGCTGTTTCCCCATCTACTTCCCTTGAAGTGATGGGACCAGATGCCATGATGTTAGTTTTCTGAATATTGAGCTTTAAGCCAAATTTTTCACTCTCTTCTTTCACTTTCATCAAGATGCATTTTAGTTTCTCTTCACTTTCTGCCATAAGGACGGTGTCATCTGCATATCTGAGGTTATTGCTATTTCTCCCGGCAATCTAAATAAATAGATAACTATAAAACATAGGTGGCCTATATCACCCTGCGGCAGTGAAAGAACAACTACATCTATTCTTCAGGACCTAGGACAGAGATATCAATAGCAAAATCACAAAACACAAAATGACTGTCCTAGGACTCTTTGCATAGGTCAACAGCATGAATGAATTCCTAAAGATGGCTCCAATCTTTTTCACCAACTAGACAGTCACAGTGTGTTCACAGTAAAGACAGATGGTGTATTCTCCACAGTAACAGTTCTTGGAACAACCTAACACTTCATATGTCCTAGTTATAAAATGTTTCAGTCCCATGCCTACACACCCTTAAGGTTTAGGAAGTGAAATGAGGTAGAATTTTAAAATCTTTATGAGACTGTATCGAAAGTCTAGCTATTTGAAGATTTATAAAGATCCTAGTATTTATGAGAGGAAGGGGAAAATAAAATGGTTTACCTGTGATTTCCAATGAATAAAACAAGAACAATTTATTTGTGAATATATTCATATTAGCTAAGCCTACAAAAAGTCCAAGAAACTATTTGGGTTTTTCTGCAAATAACTGGAATTAATTTCTATTTCATCTCTTATTTATAAAGGAAGGTCTGTAAGATCTGAGATATATGGGATGACTAGACAGGAAACTTAAAAATAATGATTCATTCTGAATGCTTTTGAATACTGCCAAATACAACTGGACACTGAGGTCTGAGAACCTCATCAGAAAAAAATTTGAGAAACAGTGAAACCCTGAATACTTTCCCCCTAAGTTAAAGAATAGGCGAGTCTGTCCTCTCACAACTTCTATTTGTTATTTCTGTAGAAGTCCTAGACAGTGCCAAAAAAGAAGGAAGTGTAGAGAAAAAAAAGGCATACAAATTGAAAAGGAAAAAAATAAAATGATCTCTTCAGTTTCTATTTTTCCTTCTATATTAACTAT
This sequence comes from Muntiacus reevesi, assembly GCF_963930625.1. Classification (NCBI taxonomy): domain Eukaryota; kingdom Metazoa; phylum Chordata; class Mammalia; order Artiodactyla; family Cervidae; genus Muntiacus; species Muntiacus reevesi. Next base: position 26,330,341 of record NC_089270.1, on the reverse strand, counting down.
GATTATCTCAAGGTTTTGCATCAAGTCATTTATTTGTCTGTCAACCACGTCTAATATATTACTTGCTGTTTCCATTGTATTTAGATATTTTTCCTTGGTTTGGAATTGATTTTTCTATCTCATTCTTCTCTTGTTTCAGATTTCAAAAGTTGTTTAATGAAATTATATTCTCATTATTTTCTTCTACAACACGAAGTACTCAAGGATACTCTTTTCTTCTATAGGTTGTGGTTTCTTACCTTACAGAATTCATGATATTTTTATACCCAATGACCCTTCCTTTATTTTGTTTAGTTGTCATGCCATTTCCTTGTATTTGTTTCATACTTAAATTAGACAGTGCTGTATACACTATTTCTTGTCTCTCCATATACTTTGAATGACTTCTCTTTAGCATTCTATGTAGCATAAGTTCAATTCATTTAATTTTACTCTAATGAACTTCAGTAGGACTGGGAGTTGATTTCTAGCCAATGTTCAGAGAGAGAGAGGGAACTCGATGGTGCATTGGGACAATTCCTTCTAGAGGACTTGATCATGGTTTTGTCCTTGAGAACCAGAGGAAAGTCAAGTACCAGGGCCTCCTTGCCCATAAGTACAATTATCTCTTGTCAATTTTTTTCTTATCTACCTCACTTCCGCAGACCTATAAGGTGACAACGTTTGGCAGCCATTCTTCCCTCCGAGGGGATTTTCATAACTTTTCGCAGATCTTCCCTCTTAAACCCTAAGCCACATTTTCACAAGTAGAAAGCCTTCATGAGAATCTTCATGAATCTGCCAATCGATAGAGGAAGGGGTGGAGTTGAGGGCCTTTTCCCACTATACCACACCAGAGTTTTCAAGGCTTCTACTTTTAATGGTCACTTTTTCTCTTTTTTTGCTGTGCTGGGTCTTTCTTGCGGCATACAGGCTTAGTTGCCCCAAGGCATTTGGGATCTTAATTCCCAGAGGACCGGGGATTGAACGCATGTCCCCTGCATTGGAAGGTGGATTCTTAATCACTGGACCACCGAGGAAGTCCCTCGTGGTCACTTTTTACTGAGTATTTTTTAATTGATTGAATCATAGTCACTTTTTAAAAGTTTGTGATGTGAGGTTACAACCCTTCTGTTTGTTACCATTAGTAGATAATGTTGAAGAAACCAGGTTTTACTTTGTATTCATTTTTTTTTTTCTTTGTATTCATTTTATATCTGCTAATAATGCTTTACCGGGCCATTATTACAGCTGATGGGGAAAGAATGGGAAGGGCTAATTCAGACAGTCTATGCTATAAAAATTGCTTTTTCATCCAAAAGATAGGAAGATATTTAAAAATAATCAATTTAAAGATACAACTTTGTTATTTTTTCTTCTTTCTGTTTTGTAAATAAGTTCATTTGTAGTATTTATTTTAGACTCTACATATAAGTGATGTCATATGATATTTACCTTTGTCTCACTTCACTTAATATAATCTCTAAATACATCCATGTTGCTACAAATAGCTTGTCATTTAGCATGTGTCATTGGCACTTCAAGCTTCTCATTCCCTCCTCCCCCACACTTTAAATGGGTTTGTATATGAAATTTACATATAATAAAATGCATTCATTTGAATTTTAGTAGTTGTAGACTCATCATTGTAATCAAGATGTAAAATGGCTCTCTAAAAGTGTTTTCATGCCCCCTTTGCAATGAATTCTCCCCTTGCCTACAGCCTCAGGCAACCACTGATTTGCTTTCTGACTTTGTATTTTTGCCTTTTCTAGAATTTCAAATAAATGCAATGCTCCAGCATATAGTCTTGGCTTTTTCTTTCTTTTTTCACTTCTTGCTTTTGGTATCAAATTTTGAGATTAATCTTTTTCACTCCTATTTTCATATCATTCACATTTATTTCTTAGCAGTTTCTCCAGAAAGCTATATCACAAATGATTTATCCATTCACTAGTTAATGGACATTTGAGTTTTTTCACTATTTGGCTATTATGAATAATGTGGTTATGAACATTTACATGCAAGTCTTTGAATATACAAATATTTTTCTTTCTCGAGTAAATATTTAGGTTAAATATTTTTTTCTAGAAGTTTTATCATCTTTGCTCTTATGTTTAGGTCGATGATTTATTTCAAGTCACTTTTTTAATATGGTATGAAGTAAAGTTTGAGATTCATGTTATTTGTACAAATATACAGTTGTTCTACTAACATTTGTTGAAAATATTATTTGTCCTTTATTTGAATGCCTAAACATCATTATTAAAAATCAACTGACCATATGCATTTGGGTCTATTTCTGAACTTCATTGATCTATATGTCTATCTTTGTAAGATACTGTCTTTTTATATCTATAGATTGGTAAATCTTGAAATCATGGAATCAACCTTTTCCATCTTCATTTTTATTTTTCAAGATTGTTGAAAGATAACTTTTTTAATCAAAAGAAAGCATAAAAAAGCAAAATGTTTTTAACACTAAAATTGTCATGAGAACTTAGAATTATTTCTTGATGAACTTCTTAAAAAATATTAATGAAAACAGTCTGCTTTGCCACATGAAATTTAAAATGAGCTTATCTGGTCCTTCAAAAATGCACTTTTAATTGAAATATAGTTTATTTACAATATTGTATTAGTTTCAGATGTCAGCAAAATGACTCAATTATGTACATATATATATATAAATATACACATATGTATATTTTTTTTCAGATTATTTTCTATTATAAGTTATTGCAAGACACTGAATACAGTTCCCCATACTATCTGGTAGGTCCTTGTTATTTATCTATTTTATATATAGTTAGTAGTATATATGGACTTCCCTGGTAGCTCAGATGGTAAAGTGTCTGCCTACAATGCAGGAGACCGGGGTTTGATCCCTGAGTCAGGAAGATCCCCTGGAGAAGGAAATGGCAATCCACTCCAGTGTTCTTGCCTGGAGAATCCCATGGACTGAGGAGCCTGGAGGGCTACAGTCCATGGGGTTACAAAGAGTCGGGCACGACTGAGCGACTTTACTTTCAGTAGTATGTATGTGTTAATCCCCAAATCTTAATGTATCCTTCCCCTACTTTCCCCCTACAGCAACCATAGGTTTGCTTTATATGTCTGTGGGTCTATTTCTGTTTTGTAAATGAGTTCATTTGTACTATTTATTTTAGACTCTACATATCAGTGATGTCATATGATATTTGCCTTTTTTTCACTTCACTTAATATGATTATCTCTAGATACATCCATGTTGCTGCAAATAGCATTAGTTCACTCATTTTTATGACTAATATTCCATTGTGTGTGTATGTATGTATATATATATTTGTATGTGTGTATATATATTTGTTTGTGTGTGTGTATATATATATACATATATATATATATGTGTGTGTGTGTATATATATATATATAACATTTATCCATTTGATGGACATTTAGGTTGCTTCCATGTCTTGGCCATTGTAAATAGTACTGCTATGAACATTTGGGTGCATGCACCTTTTTTAATTTCTCTGAATATATGCTCAGGAATGGTATTGCTAGATCATATGGTATCTTTAGTTTTAGTCTTGTAAGGAAACTTCATGCTGTTCTCCATAATGGCTATACTAATTTTTATTCCCACCAACAGGGTAAGAGAGTTCCCTTTTCTCTACATTGTTTCCAGCATTTACTCTCTATAAACTTTTAACGATGGCCATTCTGGCCCGTGTGAAGGGATACCTCATTGTATTTTTGATTTGCATTTCTCTAAACAATAAACTGTGGAAAATTCTGAAAGAGATGGGCATACCAGACCACCTGACCTACCTCTTGAGAAACCTGTATGCAGATCAAGAAGCAACAGTTAGAACTGGACATGGAACAACAGACTGGTTCCAAATAGGAAAAGGAGTATGTCAAGGCTGTATATTGTAACCCTGCTTATTTAACTTATATGCAGAGTACATCATGAGAAACGCTGGGCTGGATGAAGCACAAGCTGGAATCAAGATTTCCAGGAGAAATATCAATAACCTAAGATATGCATATAACACCACCCTTATGGCAGAAAGCAAAGAAGAACTAAAGAGCCTCTTGATGAAAGTGAAAGAGGAGAGTGAAAAAATTGGCTTAAAGCTCAACATTCAGAAAACTAAGATCATGGCATCCGGTCCCCTCACTTCATGGCAAATAGATGGGGTAACAGTGGAAACAGTGGCTGACTTTATTTTTCTGGGCTCTAAAATCACTGCAGATGGTGACTGCAGCCATGAAATTAAAAGATGCTTATTCCGTGGAAGAAAAGTTATGACCAACCTAGACAGCATATTAAAAAGCAGAGACATCACTTTGTCAACAAAGGTCTGTCTAGTCAAGGCTATGGTTTTTCCAGTAGTCATGTATGGATGTGAGAGTTGGACTATAAAGAAAGCTGAGTGCAGAAGAACTGAGGCATTTGAACTGTGGTGTTGGAGAAGACTCTTGAGAGTCCCTTGGACTGCAAGGAGATCCAACCAGTACATCCTAAAGGAGATCAGTCCTGGACGTTCATTCAAAGGACTGATGTTGAAGCTGAAACTCCAATATTTTGGCCACCTGATGCGAAGAGCTGACTCATTTGAAAAGACCCTGATGCTGGGAAAGATTGAGGGCAGGAGGAGAAGGGGACGACAGAGGATGAGATGGTTGGATGGCATCACTGACTCAATGGACATGAGTTTGAATAAACTCCAGGAGTTGGTGATGGACAGGGAGACCTGGTGTGCTGTGGTTCATGGGGTTGCAAAGAGTCAGACACGACTGAGCGACTGAACTGAACTGAAACATCCTTTAATGTGCCTATTGGTCATCTGATTTTTTTTTTAGTCAGCAAAAGAAAACAGGAAACAAAGCAAAATGTTGTGCTTTTTATACTAAAATTGTCATGAGGACTTACAATTCTTTCATAGGTGATAAACTTCTAAAAAGTATTAGTGGAAACTTGGTCTTATTTTTATGACTCTCAATCTCATAAATAGTAGTCTGTCAATAAGACTTTGTGTTTGTTGTTCAACTTTAGTGAATGTATAAATTAATGTCTAAGATCTTATACATGAAGGCAACTGATGTTGAAAAAATTTTCCCTACTGAATTCATAGTTATGAAAATCTCAGTAATTGTAGCCTATGCAAGAAAAGAGTGGCAGCCTCATCAAATTTTTATATAATCTTTTTGAAGTAGTGTTCATAAAGCTGATGATGTTAAAGATTTTAGAAACCCATTAAGTGAAATTTTAAAATTAAGAGCACAGTTGTTATTAAATGCATTTTACATTAACATACTTTATATTCAGAAACCTGGAGTGAGTATTGCTTGCTTGTATCAACTGCATTTTTAAGCTACTTGCTTGAGAGATAAGACATCTTCTCCCCATAAGGCAATCACATATTTCTTAAAAATTTACAATATTTAGTTGCTTAACTAGATCCCACTAGAACTGATATGAGATGGGGACAGGTTTGCTTAGTACCTGTTCAAATAATGTTATACTTTAAATCAGTGACAATCCAGTATAACTGAGTTTTATTTTATATTCAAGACACGTCCCAAAGCTGTATAGAAAGGCTATGTCTCCATGGAGTTAGCAGTTTAATATTTCTCACTCCACTAAACAACCAATTAAATTCATTGAAGCTTTTTCCTCCACAGAAAATTCAACTCAGAGAAAGTAGCCCATTTAATACTCTCAATTTAGAACCCTTGCATTTAGAAGTAGGAGCAAAGATTATTTTCTTCACACTTGGATTCATCCAGAATGGCTTGTAACTGATATCTCCAATGCCCACACTGCGAATTGGAGTTCAACGAACTTGAGGAGGAAAGAATGAAAGGGGGCTATCCTTTGCTGCATAATGTTAATTATATACATAATGTTTATAATCTTTTTTGTTAAAGTTTTTGTTCATATGATTGAAAGTTTAAAGTGGTATTTATCTTTTCATAATAACAAACTATACATATGTACATGTTTGGACACACACACACATGCACAGACACAGACATAAACACACCTCTGCCTGCACTACACACAGACATACACATCCACAAACACACATCTACGTGCACTACACACAGACACACACATGCACAGACATAAACACATATCTGCATACACTACACACACAGAGGCACACACATATACAACTGCAGCAGCAGTTGCATTTTCTCTCCCTCTTCATTCTTCTCATCTTCTTTGACCTCAAACTGAGAGAAAGAAGGGTTAGCAGAAAGAAGGAGAGCCAGGGAGAGATGCTACATGAAGAGTGCTTAAGTGCTGAATTTGAAAGTAGAGAATTAGGTAACAGCAAACTTTTCTCTAGAAATTATGCCTGCCTGCCCAACTTCATGTTGTCAAAGTCACATGCTGTGGTCCCTGTGTACCAAAGTACACAGGAATTTTATGCACAATCTAGGATCACTGAGCAGAAATAATACAATCCTACAGTTCTCTGTAGCCATGAACTTTCTCCAGAGTATAGAGATTTCCCTCATTCAAAGATGTCCCCTTCTCTAGATGTAAAGTACACCTATTCTGTATAAGGCATCACACGAAATCCAGGAGAGTAACCTGGACAAAGCTGTCTGCATAAGGATAGAATGAGACTAATGCACAGGAAGAAACAGAGTCTGGAGACCAGAGAGAGAGACAAATAGAGAGAAACAGAGATTTCAGTATTGTTTGCATGTTCTGTGTCCCTCAATATTCTACCCTTAGTATTCCCTACCTAATTCTTCCAAGCACTAATTTGCCCATTTTATTTGACTAATTTGATTTTGATTTCTGTCTCCTGCAGTCAGCATTCTGAGTAAACACAGGCAGTCAATGGTAAACTCTCTATTGTAAAAAAAAAAAAAAAAAAAATCCTGGCGATAACCTCTACTGGGGGCCTAAATAATCTCTCTGACAACTCCATGTAATATTTTTCATTCTGCTGGGAAAACAATATGAGATTAAGTAAAATTGCATCCGGTCCTGTCACTTCACGGCAAATAGATCAGGAAACAGTGTAAACAATGGCTGACTTTATTTTTTGGGGGCTCCAAAATCACTGCAGATGGTAATTGCAGCCATGAAACTAAACGACACTTACTCCTTGGAAGGAAAGTTCTGACCAACCTAGACAGCATATTGAAAAACAGAGACATTACTTTGTCAACAAAGCTCTGCCTAGTCAAGGCTATGGTTTTTCCAGTAGTCATGTATGGATGTGAGAGTTGGACTATAAAGAAAGCTGAGCACAGAAGAATTGATGCTTTTGAACTGTGGTGTTGGAGAAGACTCTTGAGAGTGCCTTGGATGGCAAGGAGATCCAACCAGTACATCCTAAAGGAGATCAGTCCTGGACGTTCATTCGAAGGACTGATGTTGAAGCTGAAACTCCAATACTTTGGCCACCTGATGCGAAGAGCTGACTCATTTGAAAAGACCCTGATGCTGGGAAAGATTGAGGGCAGGAGGAGAAGGGGACAACAGAGGATGAGATGGTTGGATGGCATCACCAACTCAATGGACATGAGTTTGGGTAAACTCCAGGAGTTGGTGATGGACAGGGAGGCCTGGCGTGATTCATGCGGTCACAAAGAATTGGTCACGACTGAGCAACTGAACTGATCTTAACTGATACAAGATCTTTGAACCCTTTCCAAATGATATGTCATATATCTGCAGTAAGGAAGGATAGGAGATGAATATGCAAAATTGGCAAATTTCCTCATGAAATGACATCTTCACTGGAATGTACTCTCCATAAAGTTAAAGATTTGTCTAATTTTATCCACTGCTATGTCCCTAGAGCTTAGAAGAGTATCTACTGAATAAGTGGAAGCATATAAGCATGAATGAATTTCTAACATATGAAAGATTAAAGGAAAACTTGCACAATATTGTCCTCAATAAAATAATAAAAGAGAATTGTGTTTGGACAGTCACCATTGGCCATAAATTCTTCCAAGTGAAACAATAAAAGGAACAGACATCCTCCCTTCTGTCCTCCTAACCCCACCAGAAGACCTCAAGCTATATCATTACTGCTAGCCAATCAAACCCTCAAAAAGGTTATTGAAACACAATTTCAGGTAGAAGTACTAGGGTGATTCCTACCTCTTTACGATGAAAGGAAAGAAGTTGAAATCTCTCCCAAGAGTGAAAGTAGTGCCAATTTTAAAAGATCATAAAAGATCAAGAAGAGAAAAAAAACTTTCTTAATATCTTTATGTAAGATTATGCAGAGTACATCATCTGAAATGTCAGGCTGGATGAAGCTCAAGGTGGAATCAAGATTGCCAGGAGAAATATCAATAACTTCAGATATGCAGATGACACCATCCTTACGGCAGAAAGTGAAGAGAAGCTAAAGAACCTCCTGATGAAAGTGAAAGAGGAGAGTGAAAAACCAGGGTTAAAACTCAACACTCAAGAAACTAAGATCATGGCATCTGGTCCCATCATTTCATGAGAAATAGATGGGGAATGGAAAAACATGGCAAAACAGTGGAAACAGTGACAGACTTTATTTTCTTGGGTTCCAAAATCACTGCAGATGGTAACTGCAGCCGTGAAATTAAAAGATGCTTACTCCTTGGAAGAAAAGCTATAACAAACTTAGACAGCATATTAAAAAGCAGAGACATTACTTTGCCAAAAAAGATCTGTTCAGTCAAAGTTATGGTTTTTCCAGTAGTCATGTATAGATGTAAGAGTTGGACTATAAAGAAAGCTGAGTGCTGAAGAATTGATGCTTTTGAACTCTGGTGTTGGAGAAGACTCTTGAGAGTCCCTTGGACTGCAAGGAGATCCAACCAGTCCATCCTAAAGGAGATCAGTCCTGGGTGTTCATTGGAAGGACTGATGCTGAAGTGAAGCTCCAAAATTTTGGCCACCTGATGTGAAGAACTGACTCATTGGAAAAGACCCTGATACTGGGAAAGATTGAAAACAGGAGGAGAAGGGTATGACAGAGTATGAAAAGTTTGGATGGCATCAGCAACTCGATGGACATGAGTTTGAGCAAACTCTGTGAGTTGGTGATAGGGAAGCCTGGTATCCTGCATTCCACGGGATCACAAAGAATCAGACACGACTGAGTGATTGAACTGAACTGAGATTCATATTTCTATGCTCAGATGGTCAGTCATGTCTGACTCTTTGTGACCCCATGGACTGTAGCCCACTAGACTCCTCTGTCCATGGGATTCTCCAGACAAGAATACTGGAGTCCAGCACCATTTCCTCCTCCAGGGGATCTTCCCAACCCAGGGATTGAATCTGTGTCTTTAACATCTAGCAGGTGGATTCTTTCCCACTAGTACCATGTTGGAGGCGCCAGGCTCATATTTGATCTTCAATTATTTCCAGGGAACTCCCAGTAGGTAGACTACTTAACAGTATCCTTATATATAAAATCCTTATTAGGTAAGTTGCTTAACAGTGAAATGTCAGGCAACCCTCACAATGTCATAGATTATATTATTAAAGAGTATTAACAGAAAAAAATCAACTCTATTACTTATTCAGATTTTTTAGAAATGCATATTTAACCTGAGATTTCACCTCTAGACAATGAAGCAAAGTTTAAATCAAGCAAGACTTCTTTTCCAGACATTCGATATAATGCTGTTTGGATGAGAAGGACATAAAAATCTACTTGATAGTAGAGAATGTATTTTCCAATGTCTCAAATGAGTTTGCCTTCAAAAGACAGTGACTGGTATCAATTTTGCTAAAAGAAAGAGTCTTGATGCTCAAACAGTCAACACTACCTTCTGAGTTCATAGGATTTTTCTTGAAAATGCTATGTTCAATGGGGAGTTTTGATAGAAGCCTGTATGGTATACACTAAAAGATACAGCAAGATAAGCACTCATTCTCCGCTGCCATAAGACAAATTCAGCATGTTATGTTGAAGTGTTTGTGTCCTGCCTTTGTCCCTGTGAGATTCAGTCTTTGGAACAGAAGGTTTGGAACAGAAAAAAAAAAAAAAAAAAAAAATTAGTGAATGCTTGTGTCAAGTAAACAGATGAGCCAATTTGTAAAAGCTGTAGTTAATAATATTTCTCCTCTTGCCCTACCTAAAACCTAAATCCCACCCCCCATTAATGCATTCATATTGAAATGAGTTAACTATGAGATCATTATTTCTCCACTTTTTCTTCTGTTCTTGTTGTTGGAACCAGATGATGGTCTCACAACATATTCACTTTTAATTATACTACTCTTTCTTCAACGAACTTCTTCTGATCCTTATGTTACTGCTTTTTCTTATCCTGGACACTTGAAAGCAAATTCCTCTCTTGGTCTAGTTTGCCCAGCAGTGTTATCTAAGCTTCTACAATATTTACTAAATAGTAAGTATTTGGTAAGTAAAAGGAGACACTCCCAGCATGAGGACATTTATCACTTTGCCTCAGAAAGTTTCCATCTTTGTCAAACTTCATTTTCTAAAAAAACTTTTATAGGAGTACAGTTCATTAACAGTGTTCTGTTAGTTTCTGTTCTACAGCAAAGTGAATCAGTTATGCGAATATATATATATACATATATGTATATGTACATATATATATATATAGGCTCTTTTTCTCAGCTTCTTTCCCCACATAGATCATTACAGAGTATTGGGTAGTTTTTTGTGATATACAGTAGGTTCTTATTAGTTATCTATTTTATGTATAGTCGTTTGTATATGTCAATCCCAATCTCTCAATTTTCCCTCCCCCACTTACCCTATGCCAACCATAGGTTTGTTTTTTACACCTCTATCTCTATTTCTGTTTCAAAGATAAGCTCATTTTTACCCTTTTTCAGATTCCACATACAAGCAATAAAATATGCTATTTGACTTTCTCTGACCTACATTACTCAGTTTGACGATCTCTAGTTCCATCCATGTTGCTGCAACATGCATTATGACTTCATCTTTGTAAGGCCAACTAACATTCTGCTGTGTGTCTGTACCACATCTTTATCCATTCCTCTGTTGATGAACATTTAGGTTGCTCCCCTGTCTTGGTTATTGTAGATTGCACTGCAATGAACAAAGCTATAATAATAAAACAGTATGGTACTGGCACAAAAACAGAAATATAGATCAATGGAACAGGATGTAAAGTCCATCTACCTATGGTCACCTAATCTATGACAAAGGAAGTAAGAATAAACAATGGAAAAAAGAAAGTCTCTCTAATAAGCAGTGCTGGGAAAACATGTAAATGAATGAAATTAGAACACTCCCTAACACCATACACAAAAATAAACTCAAAGTGGATTAAAGACCTAAATATAAGGCTGGATACTACAAAACTCTAAAAGAAAACACAGGCATAACAGTCCTTGACATAAATTGTGGCAAGATATTTTTCAACCCACCACCTGGTGTAATGGAAATAAAAACAAAAATAAACAAATGGAACTTAAATAAACTTAAGTGCTTTTGCACAGCAAAGGAACCCATAAATAAAACAAAAAGATAGTCCTCAGAATGAGAGAAAATATTTGCAAAAGAAGCAATGGACAAGGGACTGATCTCCAAAATATACAAACAGCTAGTGAAGCTCAATATCAAAAATAAACAACCCAATCAAAAAATGAGTAAAAGATCTAAATAGACATTTCTCCAAAGAAGACATATAGATGGCCAAAAAGACAAAAAAAGATGCTCAACATCACTAATTATTAGAGAAATAAATCAAAATTACAATGAGCTATCACCTTACACTGGTCAGAATGGTTATCATCAAAAAATCTACAAACAATAACTGCTAAAGAGGGTGTGGAGAAGAGGCAACCTTCCTACACCATTGGCAGGAAAGTGAATTGCTACCACCCCTATGGAGAACAAGGGGCTTCTCAGGTGGCTCAGTGGGTGAAGAATTCGCTTGGAATGGAGGAGATGCAGGCAGACACGAGTTTGACTCCCAGGTAGGGAAGATCCTCCGTAGAAGGGCATGGCAATCCACTCCAGTATTCTTGCCTGGAGAATCCCATGGACAGAGAACCTGATGGGCAGCATTCCATGAGGTCACACAGAGTCAGACATGACTGAAGCAACTCAGCATGCATGGAGAACTGTTTAGAAGGTCTTTAAGAAACTAAAAATAGAGTTGCCATATGATCCAGAATTCCCACTCCTGGCCATATATCCAGAGAAGACCATAATTCAGAAAGATACAAACTTCATATTTCGACATGGAAGAGAAACTAGCACACTGTGATTCTGTCTCTTAAAGATGGCAATTCACCTCAGATCACCTTACCAGAGGGATGGGCATCTGGGAAAAAAGTGCTAATCCCATAATGAGATACCTGTTAAAGGAAGATTGCTGATAAAGACAGTTATAATTATCCTGGTTTATAACTCTGTTTTGATGATGCATTAACTATAGCTGGGTTTTCACCTTCATACTTTTCAAGACATTCACACAAAAGATTACCTTGAGTGGACAAATCAACATACATGTTAACACTAGTAGATTAAACAGTTATACAATAAGTATAAACAGATGACTTAGTACAATATTAAAATCGCTTATGACTTATCCTTAAATAAATTGATGATCTATTTTGAAAGGAGCATACAAATCACTTCATCTGGTACAACTCATTGAAAGAACACACTTCCTTCACATATACAATAGAAACAAATGAAGATCATGTTTCATGAAGTAATGTCCAAACATGCAGAAGTAGTATGACCTATATTAATAAAAGAGGGATTATTGCTTTCCTTCAGCCCAATTTGCCTGATGCAACCAACCAGTTGGTGAATCAGCTAAAATACACTTCCTATCCTATGACAATAGAGCAGAGGAGTTAGACAGACTCTAGTTTATATACATTAGTTTCATATTTCTGCTGTAACAAATTATCACAAGCTTAGTGGTATAAAACAACACAATTCTATTATTTTATAGTTCCAGAGGTCAGAAGTCCAGAGGTCAGAAATAGTTCTACAGGCTAAAATCCAGGTGTCAGTAGGGCCGTGTTTCTGCTGGGGGCCCTAGAGGAAAATCTGGTCCTTGCCTTTTACAGTATTTAGAGACCACCTTCATTCTTTGGCTCATGGCTTCTTTCTTTTTCCTCAGAGCACATCATTTCAACCTTTGTTTCTGTAGTCACATCTACTCTCTGACTCTGATGCTCCTGTCTTCCTTTTATAAGTACCCTTGTGATTACATTGGAGGGCTTCCCTGGTGGTTCAAATGATAAAGAATCTGCCTACAATGCAGGAGATCTGGGCTTGATATCTGGGTAAGGAAGATCCCTTGGAGAAGGGAATGGATATCTACTCCAGTATTCTTGCCTGGAAAACCCCATGGGCAGAGAAGTCTGATGGGCTACAGTCCATGGGGTTGCAGATTGAGAGCCTAGCACTTCACTTTGTGACTATATTGGAATTTAGGATAATCTATTACTCCAAAAAGAGGAACAAAGAGAAGCTAAAGGTAAAGGATAAAAGGAAAGATATAACTATTTGAATGCAGATTTCCAAAGAAGAGCAAGGAGAGACAAGAAAGCCTACCTCAGTGATCAGTGCAAAGAAATGGAGGAAAACAATAGAATGGGAAAGACTAGAGATCTCTTCAAGAAAATTAGAGATACCAAGGGAATGCTTCATGCAAAGATGGGAACAATAAAGGACAGAAACAGTATGGACCTAGGAGAAGCAGGAGATATTAAGAAAAGGTGGCAAGAATACACAGAAGAACTATACAAAAAAGAGCTTCATGACCAAAGATGTGATCACTCACCTAGAGCCAGACATCCTGGAATGTGAAGGCAAGTGAGCTTTAGGAGGCATCACTATGAACAAAGTTAGTGGAGGTGATGGAATTCCAGTTGAGCTATTTCAAATACTAAAGGATGATGCTGTAAAAGTGCTGCACTTAATATGCCAGCAAATCTGGAAAACTCAGCAGTGGCCACAGGACTGGAAAAGGTCAGTTTTCATTCCAATCCCAAAGAAGGGCAGTGCCAAAGAATGTTCAAACTATCTCACAATTGCAATCATCTCACACACCATCAAGGTAAAGCTCAAATTTCTCCAATCCAGGCTTCAACAGTATGTGAATCGTGAACTTCCAAATGCTCAAGCTGGATTCAGAAAAAGCAGAGGAACCAAAGTTCAAATTGCCAACATGCGTTGAATCATCAAAAAAGCAAGAGAGTTCCAGAAAAACATCTACTTCTGCTTTATTGACTACACCAAAACTTTGACTGTGTAGATCACAACAAACTGAAGAATTTTTTAAGAGATGGTAATATGAGACCACTTTACCTGCCTCCTGAGAAATCTGTATGCAGGTCAAGAAGCAACAGTTAGAACTGGACGTGGAACAACAGACTGGCTCCAAATAGGGAAGGAGTACTTCAAGGCTGTATATTGCCATCCTGCTAATTTAACTTATATACATCATGCGAAATGCTGGGCTGGATGAAGTGCAAGCTGGAATCAAGACTGCTGGGAGAAATATGAATAACCTCATATATGCACGACACCACCCTTATAGCAGAAAGTGAAGGGAAACCTCTTCATGAAAGTGAAAGAAGAGAGTGAAAAAGTTGGCTTAAAGCTCAATATTCAAAATACTAAGATCATGGCATCTGGTCCCATCACTTCACGGCAGATAGAAGGGGAAACAGTGGAAACAGTGTCAGACTTTATTTTTTTGGGCTCCAAAATCACTGCAGATGGTGACTGCAGCCATGAAATTAAAAGATGCTTGCTCCTTAGAAGTAAAGCTATGACCAAGCTAGACAGCATAGTAAAAAACAGAGACATTACTTTGCCAACAGAGGTCCATCTAGTCAAGGCTATGGTTTTTGCAGTAGTCATGTATGGATGGGAGAGTTGGACCATAAGGAAAGCTGAGTGCTGAAGAACTGATGTTTTTGAACTGTGGTGTTGGAGAAGACTCTTGAGAGTCCCTTGGACTGCAAGGAGATCAAACCAGTCAGTCCTAAAGGAAATCAGTCCTGAATATTCATTGGAAGGATTGATGTTGAAGCTGAAGCACCAATACTTTGGTCACCTGATGCAAAGAACTGACTCATCTGAAAATACCCAGATACCGGGAAAGATTGAAGAGAGGAGGAGAAGGGGGTGACAGAGGATGAGATGGCTGGATGGCATCACCGACTGAATGGACGTGAGTTTGAGCAAGCTCCAGGAGTTGGTGACGGACAGGAAAGCCTGGCATGCTGCAGTCCGTGGGGTCACAAAGAGTCGGACATGATTGAGCAACTCAACTGAACTGAATTCCTCCCAAAGACCTTAATTTTACCTGTGAAGTCCCTTTTGCCATGTAAAGTAAGTCACAGGTTCTGAAGATCAGAGGCAAATGGTAGCTCAGATGGTAAAGAATCTGCCTGTGACGCAGGAGACCTCATTTGGCTTCCTGGGTTGGGAAGGTCCCCTGGGAAGGGAGTGGCAACACCCTCCAGTATTCTTACCTAGAGAATTCCATGGACAAGCCATAGGGTCAGACATGACTGAGTGGCCTGCACTTTCTTTCTTTCTGAGGATTGGAACATCTTCAGAACATTTGACTTCTTTGAGGAGTTTTAATTCTATCTACTGCAGTTTACATGCCTATTTTGCCAATTATAAGGTAAAATTTGGTATCTCCCATCCACTGATCTTTGGTCTTTAGCATGGGAATTATAAACCTCAGTGCTGTAAGAATTAAAGGAGACAATGAATATAAAACACTTAGCATATTAACAAATACACAGTGATGATAAATGATGGCTAGTATGTACTGTTATTATTGGATTTGGCTAATCTGATAGATCAGTTCTTTCATTGACTCTGATTATAGAGACAGGCCTTAGAAGTACAGGAGCTTTATTTTTTCATTTCTTCAAATGTTAACATCTTATGTTTTCAATTTTTACAACCGGTTAATAAAATCTCTTTAATAATAATTAGCCCTCAAGAGGAAAATAGAAAGAAAGAAGAAATGTTTTAAGAAGCTCTGGCTTCAGGGATCTTAAACAAAATTCATTTCATGACTGAGGGCATGCTGACCCAGCCACTTTCCAGATAGTACCCCTGAGCATTCACTAGCTGGCAACATTTGCAGGAGCTTTTCAGTTCTGTTTGCTGTACTAGTGATCAGCTCACTGGGCGGTGAGCAAGGAATGCATATGCACACATAATGCATTAGTACACACATATGCACACAATACATCATCTTAAACATAAGTAGCATATTAGTAAAGTAATGTGGGCAGTGGCCTTAAATAAGGTAGCTATGTAAGTCATAAAAGTTTCTTCCCTTTCACTGACTTATAAGAATTATTCAAAGAAAGCTTTATTGGATATGTGTGCAAAAAATAGATGAATGTATATTATCAAATTAGCAATTTTGATTTTCTTAAAAGTTATATAAGTCATTCTCATGTGTTAATTAGTGTATCTTTAGCAGACTACCCAAAATCAGGAAATTACTTTTATATCTATGTTAATCCCAATTTTCCTTGCAGAGATTAAAAAAAAATAGTTCTACTTTGTATAAAAGATAATCAAATATTTGAGGCTTGTTGTAAAAGTCACATCATTGTTTACAGTAATACAGGATTCATTGTTACTAATATATGCCATTTGGTAACCATTTATTCACTGTGCTTTTATTTACATCTGAATTATATTTAATACGTACACTGTGAAGATCATATTTATTCATCTTCTGTTTGTCTTATAAATTGATTTGTTTTTAATGTGCGTTTGTGAAAATTATCAAGTTATTGAACAAATACATTCAGCAAATATATATTGAACATCTCTTGTATTCTAGAACACAAGGTATTGAGGATGAAACTAGAGAATCCAAATACTGACTCTCATGGGAATTTACACATAGAAGAATGTGGACAGTGAACAAATAAACAATGTGTTCACTGTATTATGGTGGGGACTGACATGAGCCATGAAGAAAAAGAACAAATAAAATACAGTAGTATAAGGGGAGAGAAATAATGAGAAGCTATATTTTAAGTCAAGTATGAAAAAAGGCCCTGGACTGCTAGCAGCCTGAAAATGGCCATAGCGCCTTCCAGCTGAACATAAACAATTTTACAAATAACTAAAATCAGAAAAGACCACTATTATAACTCTATTAGAGTAACAGCAAAACAAGATCAAATAGCAATGTCTAAGCACAGCTAAAAATAAAAGAACTGCCAATTACAAAAATATCCAAACATCCCCCTCTTCAAGCCAATATGAGTAATAGTTAGACTTCCCTGGTGGCCCAGATGGTAAAGCGTCTGCCTACAATGCAGGAGACCTGGGTTCGATCCCTGGGTGGGGAAGATCCTCTGGAGGAGGAAATGGCAACCCACTCCAGTATTCTTGCCTGGAAAATGGGAAGAGCCTGGTAGGCTACAGTCCATGGGGTCGCAAAAGAGTCGGACACGACTGAGCGACTTCACTTCACTTAATTCTTGCTGACTCTTTGCAATTATAGCTTTAGTCTCACTTCATTCCTCTTAGTATGAAATGGTTATGATACCCAGTTATGGAATTGCCCCTACTTTCTGATGGCCTCAGAGCGAAACCAGGCTTCACTGACAGCTCTTCTAAATTACTTAACCCAAACTTGAGCACTAGGACAGGCGTCTCCCAACATCTTCTTCCTGGTGCCCCACATAGCTCACCATGGTGTCCTGTCTCTCCCACTGCAGCATGTCAAGAAGCCCAGTGCTGAGTAGAGTTGTGTTCCGGTGCACTTTGGCTAAGAGAAGTCATCTCTGATAAGTGGACATTTGAGCAAATACCTGAATAAAGTAAGCAAAAGAAACTTTTGGCCATGTGAGGAAAAAGGAATAGCCAGGGCAAGGACCCCAAAGCAGAAGCATGCCTGAGTAGTTTCAAGGAAGAGAAAAATACAGAAAAGGTTAGACCTAAGTTTTTTAAAAAAATAGGTAGCAAATTAGGTCAAGGTCCAGACTGTGAAAGATCTTGTATATTACGATGTCATGGGCTGATGCATGTTCCTGCAAAATTCATATATTGAAGTTCTAACTCCCAATGTGATGATATTAGAAGATGGGGCCTTTGCAAGGTAATTAGGGTTAAATGGATTAGTGCCCTTATAAGGAGAGACAGCAGACAGTGAGCTCTTTCTCTCTGCCATGTGAATACACAGTGAGATGGTGGCCACCTGCAAAGCGCAAAGTGGTTCCTCACCAGAGACCAATGATGCTGCCCCCTCTAAGACTTCCAGATTTCAGAAATATGAGAAAATAAAATTTGGTTTATTTAAGTCACCAAGCCTTTAGAAAGTGGATTTCCCTGATGGCTCAGTGGGGAAAGAATCTCCCTGCATTGCAGGAGACACAGGAGACGTGGGTTTGATCCCTGGGTCAGGAAGATTCCATGGAGAAGGGAGTAGTAAAACACTCCAGTACTGTTGCCTGGGAAATCCCTTGGACAGAGGAGCCTGGCAGGCTACAGCCCATGGAGTCACAGAGTCACACATGACTTAGTAACAGGGATTAATGGCAACCCAAGCAGACTGAGACACGTGGTAAAGACATGACTTTCACTCCCCTTCAAGCAAATTGGAGAATTTGAAGGGTCTTAATAAGTTACATTCATACATGACTACTGGAAAAACTACTGGGCAAAGTGAGTTACAATTGTTTTCAAAAGAGGTAGCTCACGTATGAGATGCACCACTTGGAAGATCACTTAGTGAAAACGGTTCAAAAGTTTGAAAGAATTTGTTCCCACATTAAAAAAAAAATAAATCCTGACACTGATAAGTATCCTGAGATGCTGGGCCACAAAACTGATCATTAGTACACAAGTCTATATGCTCGGACACTCAGTCATGTCCAATTCTTTTGCGACCCCATGGTCTGTAACCCACCAGGCTCCTCTGTCCATGGGATTTCCCAGGCAAGAATACTGGAGTGGGTGGCCATTTCCATCTCCAGGGGATCTTCCCAGCCCAGGGATCGAACCCACATCTCCTGCTTAACAAACAGATTCTTTACAGGTCTTAATATGACCTGACATATTTTCATAGTATCACTCTGTCTGCTTTGTTGAGAATATGTTGCAGGGAGGACAGGAACAGAAGATCCAGTAAAGAGTTCATACAGTAAATAGAAGTCTTTGTTCAGGGTAATAGCAAATTTTATAAAGCACTGTAGTAACAAAGTGGTTAGCAGAGGAAACTTAGATACCCAAAATTGAGAACAGGAAGAGCTGGCCAGCAGCCTGAGCAGAAGGACACAAACAGCCTCGAGGCTCTAGGGTAGTGTTAGCTGCTCAGTCATGTCCAACTATCTGCGACCCCATGGACTGTAGCCCGCCAGGCTCCACCATCCATGGGATTCCCCAGGCAAGAATACTGGAGTAGGTTGCTATTTCCTTCTCCAGGGGATCTTCCCGACCCAAGGATTGAACCTCTGGGTCTCCTGAATTACAGGCAAACTCTTTATGTTGTGAGCCACCAGAAAGCTCTCTCTAGTGTGAAAGGCTCTAGGTAGTATGAAATGAAATGTTTTATGCTCTACACTCTACCAGTAAACAAGCCTTTTCCGAATGCAAGTTTCTGAGCCCAAGTGAAAAAAAAGCCTGCTATTTGGAAGACATCAACTGCTTCCTTATGGTAAGCAAGCTCTTTGGAGCTGGGAGGATGTGAGAGGTGGCCATCCACCACATTAGCCATCTCTTATGGTAAACAAGGAATAAGTATGTGAACAATAAAGAAAGCAGGATTGGCCCCAGATGTCCAGATGTGTATGAAAGAAATGATTCCAGCAAGCCCAAGCGCTTGCATCTTCCTATACGTAGAAGAAAGCTAAATCTCATGTGAGAGATTTAGTTTTCTCTTAATTAATTGTAACCTTTTAACATTCAGATTACCTACCCCTTGCTGCAAACTTGTATATAGCTTGACTTCTCCCCACCTCTCTGGAATCAACTCTCTTGGGGGCACCTGAAATACTGTCTCCTGGGCTCAAGTCCTAACATTCTCACAAAATAAAATCTAACTCTCAGCGAGGGTTGCCACTTGACCTGCCTTCTGAGAATCCTGTATGCAGGTCAAAAAGCAACCTGTTAGAAGCAGACATGGAATAACAGACTGGTTCAAAATTCAAAAAGGAATAAGTCAAGGCTGTATATTGTCATCCTGCTAATTTAACTTATATGCAGAGTACATCTTGAGAAATGCTGGGCTGGATGAAGCACAAGCTGGAATCAAGATTGCTGGGAGAAATATCAATAACCTCAGATATGCAGATGACACCACCCTTACGGCAGAAAGTGAAGAAGAACTAAAAAGTCTCTTGATGAAAGTGAAACAGGAGAGTGAAAAAGTTGACTTAAAACTCAACATTCAAAAAACGAAGATCAAGGCATCCACTTCCGTCACTTCATGGCAAATAGATGGGGAAATAATGGAAACAGTGACAGACTTTATTTTCTTGGGCTCCAAAATCACTGCAGATGGTGACTACAGCCATGAAATTAAAAGATGCTTGCTCCTTGGAAGAAAAGTTGTGAGCAACCTAGACAGCTACTAAAAAGCAAAGACATTACTTTGCCAACAAAGGTCCGTCTAGTCAAAGCCATGGTTTTTTCAATAGTCATATACAAATGTGAAAGTTGGACCATAAAAAAAGACTGAACACAGAAGAATCGATGCTTTTGAACTGTGGTGTTGGAGAAGACTCTTGAGAGTCCCTTGAACTGAAAGGAGATCAAAACAGTCCATCCTCAAGGAAATCAGTCCTGAATATTCATTGGAAGGACTGATGCTGAAGCTGAAGCTCCGATACTTGGGCCACCTGATGCAAAGAGCTGACTCATTAGAAAAACTCTGATGCTGGGAAAGATTGAAGGCAGGAGGAGAAGGGAGCAACAGAGGACAAGATGGTTGGATGGCATCACCGACTGGACATGAGTTTGAGCAAGCTCTGGGAGATGGTGATGGACAGGGAAGCCTGGCGTGCTGCAGTCCATGGGGCTGCAAAGAGTAGGACACGACTGAGAGAATGAACTGACTGACTCAGCTAGGGTTTCCCAGGTGGCTCTAGTAGTAAGAAACCTGCCTGCCAATGCAAGAAACATAAGATACTTGGGTTTAGTCTATAGGTTGGGAAGATCCCCTGGAGCAGTAAATGGCAACCCACTCCAGTATTCTTTCCTGAAGAATCCCATGGACAGAGTGGCCTGCCAGGATAGGGTCCTTGAGGTCTCAAAGAGCTGGACTCAAGTGAAGCAACTTAGCACCCAGCTTTTAGGTTGCCAGTATTTTTTAGTCAACAGTTTAAAAGGAGGAAAGAAGGAAAGTAAGTAGGAACCATCTGTTTCCTAATCTGTACTGCATAATAATTTGACCTAACTGAATAAATAAGCTATGCATCCCAGTAGCTAAACCACTTCCTCCCTGAGGCCATGGCACTTTTAATTTTTAAATTATTCAACAGAAAGTAAAAATGTTCCCCTGTTCTACTCTCAGGTCTTGGAGGCAATTGCCTAGGAGCAGTCATTAGGATAGTTTTGAAAAACATGGAGAATTTCCTTTCAAAGGTGTGTGTATAACAAGGGGTGTATTTATTAACCATTATTTTATTGATTTAAATAGACAGTAAATGCATGACTAAGAATATGTGAGCATGAAACAGCAACATTTATGCCGTGGGTGGCTCAGTTACTATTTTATCATTTCCAGGTTAGATTCTAGAAATTACATGCACTTTCTGTTTGAATAACAAATGAGCTGGATTCTGGTCAGACTACTGCCCAAATCTACAGCAGGCCCAGTGTTCTCAGAAACACCTTGAAGAAATAATGGTGGGGTGAAACATTTTAAATGCACTCTTCTGCCTTGGAGCATAGGAGCAAATCACTGCATTCCAGAAAGGACAGCAGCCATATATGCCAGGGGAGACTGATGGGTACAATACAGGGAGTCAAAGTCTGACAAGTAGGTCATGGCTGCTTTCAGGATGAGGCCTGCTGCAAGGTTATCTGAACTCAGTGGGCTAACGTATATACTGATGGGAGCTGAGCCTGCAAAAATTAACTTCTCGTTTGGTAACAAGGGCTTCCCAGGTGGCACAGAAGTAAAGAATCTTCCTGCCAATGCAGGAGATGCGGGTTTGATCCCTGGGTCAGCACGATCCCCTGGAGAAGGAAATGGCAACCCTCTCCAGTGTGCTTGCCTGGAAAATTCCATGGATAGAGGAGCCTGATGGTCTATATACAGTGCATGGGGTTGCAAAGAGTCTGACCCGACTGAGCAGGACAAGGCTTTGGTAACAAGCAGAGATTTTAGTTTTATTATTTTGTTTTATGATAAAATTTTACTTCAGACTTTCTGAAAAATAGTCTGGCCCTATCAGACAATTAAAACATAACAGAGGTAAAAACTGATTTTATAAAATAAGTGAGAATTATGGCCTCTTCAGTCAGTGATTATTTTTGTGTTCATACAAAATACATTCATTGATTTTGTGTTCGAGGGGTAAAAGTTGGATTCAGTGGCGCATGTCTGAATAGCAACCAAAGAAAAGAAAGCTCAGACAAAGCTGAAGCTTGTGGAGACACAAGACTGAGATGAATCCACCGAAGGAATTCCTCCCCTAACTTGACCTGGAAACTTCCCACTTGAGCTTTCCTTTCCTTTGCTACATCATGATTGCTAGTCAGTCCCTTTTTTTCTGAAGCCTCTGCCTTCTAACCATACAGTGCCTGGTACATAAACACTTGTCAACTAAATGAAAGTCTTGAAAAGACTCAGGATAGAAAACTTGTAAAATTAACTTGAAGAAACTGTAAGTCATTCTAATTTACCAACCACACTAAGGCAATCAGAACCATCATGATTAAACAAGTTCATCCACATTTCTTTATACAAATACATACACACAAGAACACATCACAAGACTGAAATTGTATATATTGCCCAACAGTAGTATATAACCATTCTAAGCTGGCATATACCTCTTCAAGCACCTACACCTTTCTTCTCAAATGAATAGAAATGACAGGGAGTGAAAATCTGACAAATAGCTAATGGCTGCTTTCAGGATGAAGCCCACTGTAAGGTTATCTGAACTCAATGTGGTCTAACAAGTACAGCTAGAAGCTGAATCTGCAAAAACTAACTCCTCCTTTGGTAACAAGGGCTGTGCAATTAAACAACAATTTAACTGTTGCTAAATATTTAGAAATGTGAGGCTACCATCTTGATGCTTTCATAGTCTGAGCACTCTTTACCATCACATCCTCAGACACTAATTAGGACTGAAAACCCCCAAACTGATGCTCTCTCCACACATACGTAGGAGTGGGCATGTGGACTTTCAGTGTATAATGGTGTGTCTGCCAGCTACATGGCCTCTCTGTCTCTGAGCAATATACCTCGAACTTTAACATGCATAGGGGACATTGGGGACCTTATTCAAATGAAGTCTTGGATTCAGTAGATCTGAAATGGACCTGGATTTCTGCATTTCTAACAAGCTCTCATGGGACACTGAAGTTGTTAGTCCATAAACCACACAAAACCTAGATGATAGGAAACTAGATCATTGCAAATAATGAGTTCACAAATGTGAGAGATCTTGCCAATTGACCCAAATATAATGTGTCATAATCTACAACCCAGAGATTAAAATTTACCTAACTTTCAGCAGATCCGCCCTACACACCAGGTCAGAATGGCCTTAGCGAGAAAACAATCCACCACTGTGCAAACATTTCCTGCTGATTTACCTACTCAACAGGACCACTTCTACTCCTCAGATGCCCGATAAGCCCAACATCTTCACAGATAATTTTAATGAAGTTTAGGCATTGGCCCCTTGGAAAGAGAGATTTCTTTCTGATCTAATCATTTTGCCTATTGGGGAAAAATATCTGTTGACATGAGACAGATAAAGCCTTTTCTCAAGAAACTCCCAATGACATAAACACAATGTAATTGTACTAGTATCCTGTACTCTGTAAAGAGACTGGAATAATAGTCTGAGGTCATCTGTAAAGAGCAATAAAAAATTACCTTAATAATCACCATTGGCTGCTCTGGGCTTCCTAGAATGTAAGTCTGGCCAGTGAATACAATGTCTAAGATAAAAAGGAGACGCCACGATAGACAGGAAATTAGTTACAATGAAGAAAGAGAATTTTATTTAGTTACTATATTTGTATACACTAAAAAAGCTCAAGATTTAAAAACACACCTCTTCTTCTAATTTATTCCTAATGCTTCCTAAATGTTAGATATGCTTTCACGTGCTTCAAGCACTAAGGAAGAAATATATACAATATCTATGCCCAACATCTAAAATTATAAGGGAGAAACTTGAAAAGTCAATGGTGAACAACATATTTCATGTTCTAAGTTCTAACCAAATTCACTTTTAGTAAAAATGACCTAGCATCCCTAGACATTAATAGTACCAAAGCCAATTTATTAAACCAATTTACCTCAATGGTTAGACTGAGACCTAAAATCCTGAACTACTAATGTATTAAGAAAACTTGGGAAAATTATATAAGATATTTTTAAAATATTAGCAAATTTTTTTGTAGTAGTCTAATTTTGTTACATTATTGAGAAAATAAAAACAAAGTTTTATGGCAATAATATTCAATAAGTAACACTTTATGTATGTAAAAATGTAAGAAATAGGGCTTAAGAGAAGAACATGACAGTATCTATGAAGATTTATGTCATGAAAGTTGGGGCTTTGAGAGTCCCTTAAGAGTAGTAAATTGTAGAAACCCCTCTTAACAGTTGTTGTTTAGTTGCTAAGTCGTGTCTGACTCTTTTGCAACCCGATGGACTATAGCCCGCCAGGCTGCTCTGTCCATGGGTTTTCCCAGACAAGAAGACTGGAGTGGGTTGCCATTTCCTCCAGGAGACCTTCCTGACCCAGGGATTGATCCTGCATTTCCTGCATTGGCAGGCAGATTCTTTACCACTGAGCCACCAGAAAAGCCCCCTCTTAAGAGAAGGAAGAATAAATCAGAAATGTGTTTTGTTTTCCCCTCCAAAGTTAATAAATAGCTCCTAAATAACATACTGCTTGCCAACAAGACTGTAGTTTAAAGAAGAAACATCTCAAAGCACATATGTGGGACTTCTGCACAGGAAGCAATGTTCACCAAGCTACTTTTCAAGTTACCATCGCAACAAAAAAACCACTGCAAAATCTGTGTCATAAGTGAAGCATTTTATTTTATTACCAGTTCTATGCCTCAGAATGTAAGAGGACACAGAATTTAAGATGACTTCCTCCTGTACCACGTGTCTGGAACCCTAGGTGGGAAGACTCAAATGCTGGGGCCTGAAATCATCTGAGGTCATGTCTGGCAGTTCAAATGGCAGCTCAGTCTGGAACTCTCAGCTGACTCTCTGAGTTGGGTCGTGTTTGTGTGGCCTCTGCATGTGGCCTGGGCTTCCTCACAGCACACACTGCTCGGGTGAGTCAAGCTTCTTATATGGTGTCAAAGAGTTTCAAGTCCAGTTTTCAAATTAACAAGGCAGGAGCTGTATCAGCTTCCACGATTTAGACTAAGGATTTGCACAGCATCACTTTCATTGCATTTCAATAATTACAAGCAAGTCAAAAGCTCATCTGTATTCAAGAGGCACTGTGTTGCTTGTGTCATTGGAAAATACAATCTACCACAGGCGTTAACAATTTGGGGAGATTTTCTTTTCATTAGCATTTTACCTTCATATTCTAGTTGTATGAACAATTCAATTTACCATGTATGAAATGTAAGAATCACACCCTTTCCCGTTAAAAAGTTGCAAAATGTGCAAAATTGCTTTCTGGAATTCAGCATTAGAGGAAAGATACCTTAGGCCATCCTACTTGTTTATCATTATATAATCTCCTGTCCATGTTCTATATTGATAGAATGCTTGTCATGTTCAAGATTATGAATTCAAATGCCTGTAAGCCACAGAGAAGGATCTTGCTATAAAAATCGCCCAATTTCAAGTTCAGCATTATGACCAGAAGCCATTAGTCCTAAGACACTGAAAGATATTGGCATCATACTTTCCCTAATTGCATTTTCTAGTTCACTAGAAACTCATATCCTTGAAAAGAGCTGGATTTTATGACATTTTTCAGAGGAACCATGTGACTCTTCGTGGCACAGAGTCCTGATTTAAAGAGAAAGCCAAATTGACCCAGAGAAAATGAGGAAAATTCAGTCTTTTCAGAAAATGTAAATGTTGGTCTTATAGCATGCTATTTTAGTTTGCTAGGACTACATAACAAAGCAAAGTGAAAGTTCTGGTTAAACGCTAGAAATGCATTAATTACCTCACAGCTCTAAAGGCTAGAAACCCCAAATCAAGATGTTGGTAGGGTTGGTTCATCTGAGGATGACTAGAGATAATAGGTTTAACACCTCTCTCCTAGCTCCCGATGATTCACTGAAAAATTAGTTTTTTTAATTGGAGTATAGTGCTGCCAGTGATTGCAAAGAGTCAAACATGACTAAAGCAACTTAGCACACAAGCATATAGTTACTTTACAATGTTGCATTAGTTTCTGCTTACAGCAAAGGGAGCCAGCTATACATACACATACCTCCCCTCATTTTCATATTTCCTTCTCGTTTAGGTCACCACAGATAACTGACTAGAGTTGCCTGAACTATACAATAGGTTCTCATTAGCTATCTATTTTACACATAGCATCGACAGTGTGTACATGCCAATTTCTCCCAATCCATTTCACCCTTCCGTCCGCCCTTGGGGTCCATACATATGTCTGTATGTTCTCTATGCTGTGTCTCTATTTCTGGTTTTTGGACAGTCTTTAGTTTCTGCTTTATCACCCCAGTCTCTGGTGTCCTTCCTGTGTATGTGTCTACCTCCAAACTCTGCCTTTGTATAAGTCATATTGGATCGGAGACCCACCCTACTTCCTAACCTACCTAATTACATCTAGAGAGACTCTTTCTCATGTGCTCAGTTGTATTCAGCTCTTTGTAACCTTATGGACTGTAGCCCACCAGACTCTTCTGTCCATGGGATTTTCCAGGCAAGAATGTTGGAGTAGGTAGCCATGCCCTTCTCCAGGAGATCTTCCTGACCCAGAGCTCAAACTTGGGTCTCCTGCATTGCACTCAGATTCCTTACCACTGAGACACCTGGGAAGGCCCTATTTCCAAATAAAATCACATTCTGAAGTACTGGGGGTTAAGAAGTCAAACAAGAATTTGTGGCAAGAAAGGAGTCAACCCAGTATTGTTGTTAGATTGCTAAGTCATGTTCGACTCTTTTCACCCCATTGACTGCAGCACACCAGGCTTCCCTGCCCTTCACCATCTCCCAGAGTTTAATCAGATTCAGGTCCATTGAACTGGTGATACTATCCAACCACCACATCCTTCTGTCACCCCCTTCTCCTTCTGCCTTCAATCTTTTCCAGTATCAGGGTCTTTTCCAATGAGTTGGCTCTTCCCATCAGGTTGTCAAAGTATTGGAACTTCAGCTTCAGCATCAGTCCTTCCAATGTATATTCAGGGTTGATTTCTGTTGAGATTGACTGGTTTGATCTCCTTGCTATCCAAGTAACTCTCAAGAGTTCCAGCATCACAGTTCAAAAGCTTCAGTTCTTCAGGTCTTAGCCTTATTTATGATCCAGCTTTCACTTCTGTACATGACTACTGGAAAAACCGTAGCTTTGACTATATGGATCTTTGTTGGCAAAGTGATGTCTATGCTTTTTAATACACTGTCTAGGTTTGTCATAGTTTTTCTTCCAAGGAGCAACGATCTGAATTTCATGACTGCAGTTACTGTCCACAGTGATTTTGGAGCCTAAGAAAATAGAATCTGACTTCCCCCCTTCTATTTGCCATGATGTGATGGGACCAGATGCTATGATCCTAGTTTTTTGAATGTTGAGTTTTAAGCCAACTTTTTCACTTTCCTCTTTCACTCTCATCAAGAAGCACATTAGTTCCTCTTCATTTTCTACCATTAAAGTGGTATCATCTGCATATCTGAAGATGTTGATATTTCTCCTGGCAATCTTGATTCCAGCTTGTGATTCATCCAGCCTGGCTTTTCACATTGATGTACTCTGCATATAAGTTAAACAAGCAGGGTGACAATATACAGTCTTGTCATACTCCTTTCCCAATCTTGAACTAACCTGGTGTTCCATGTCCAGTTCTAACTGGTTCTTCTTGACCTGTATACAGGTTTCTCAGGAGGCAGGTAAGGTGGTCTTATATTCTCACCTGTTTAAGAATTTTCCACAATGTGTTGTGATGCACACCAAGACTTTAGTAAAGTCAATCAAGCAAAAGTAGATGCTTTTCTGGAATTCCTTTGCTCTCTTTATGATCCAATGAGTGTTGGGAATTTGATCTCTGGTTCCTCTGCCTTTACTAAATCTAGCTTGGACATATGGATGTTCTCGGTTCACATACAGCTGAAGACTAGCTTGAGGGATTTTGAGCATTACCTTGCTAGCATGTGAAAATGTACAGTAGTTTGGATATTCTATGACATTACCCTTCTTTGAGATTGGAATGAAGACTAGCCTTTTCCAGTCCTGTGGCCAATGCTGAGTTTTCCAAATTAGCTGGCATATTGAGTGCAGCACTTCAACAGCATCATTTTTTAGGATTTTAAATAGCTCAGCTGGAATACCATTATCTCCACTAGCTTTGTTGGTAGGAATGCTTCCTAAGACCCATTTGACTTCATACTCCAGAATGTCTGGCTCTAAGTGAGTGACCACACCATGATAGTTATCTAGGTCATTAAGACCTATTTTGTACAGTTCTTCTGTGTATTCTTGCCACCTCTTCTTAATCTCTTCTGCTTCTCTTAAGTCCTTACCACTTCTGGACTTTATCATGCCCGTCCTTGCATGATATGTTCCCTTGATATCTCTAATTTTCTTGAAGATGTCTCTAGTCTTTCCCATTCTATTGTTTCCCTCTATTTCTTTGCATTGTTCACTTACGAATGCTTACTTATCTCTCCTTGCTATTCTCTGGAACTCTGCATTCAGTTGGATATATCTTTCCTTTTCTCCCTTGCCTTTTGCTTCTGTTCTTTTCTCAGCTATTTGTAAAGCTTTCTCAGATAACTGTTTTGCCTTCTTATGATTTTTACTTTGGGATGGTTTTGGTCACTGTCTCCTGTACACTATCATGAACCTCTATCCATAGTTTTTCAGGCAGTCTGTCTACCAGATCTAATGCCCTGAATCTGTTTGCCAACATGTAATGCATGTTTGATTGGTTTTATTCTCTACATGGGAAATCTTAAAAAGTATTATCTTGCAATTGTGGTTGTTTTGTGTGCTCTCTAATATTGAATTTGTTGTTAATCAACTTACTATAATTTCAGATGCTCATACTGTGTCATTTTCATGTGATTAACCCATACACTTTTCATTTTTTTAATGAATTTTTAAGTATCTGCTAATAGAGAGCAGTAGTGTGGCACATTAAACCCCAAATCATGATAAATAGAACTCATAGTTTGGTTTTCATAATGCATTATGTGCACTTTTCCTAGTAGAATATCTGTATAGTTCTGTCTTGCATGGATGAACATTAAAATTAGCTTAAATTCCCTAAGACTATATCAAATAGTATTGGAATTTAGTGCCAACAACTGTGGAAATCAGACAGAGATTCAACAGTGACTTGAAAATACACTGATGTAATTATGCTTTGATTCTATCCTTCAGCTGTAGAATCACGGTACTATGCAAAATCCTTATAGTAGCCTTTCATACAACTTGGTAGATTAACAAAATTGAGACTTTTCAAGAGTAGGCAATCTAAATACCCAAATAAAGTTACTTTATATAACTTTAATACATACAAAATTTGTTATGATCTGAGGAATTTAGAAGTATCTCCTTTATTTGCCTTCTGCAATTCTGAAACTTTCACAAATGTATCTACTTTATAATCTGTTCTAAAATACATGTTGCCTGGAAGAAAACAAAACAGTTGGATCCTTGTAGACCAGCCATCAGAACAGTGGAAAGTCCTCTTACTAACGCTGTGTGGAAAGAATGCCACTTGAAGGGTCAGGAAAAAATGAGTCACCTTTAAAATAACTCCTCCTAGTAGGGCCCATTACTTTTAAGCTGTATCTCATTTTCATTAACAGTAATCTGGAGATTAGACATTTTCAGGACACCTTAGAGCTGAGTGGTAGACAGTGAGAGATTACAAACAAGGTTTAGTAGTTACTGACGCTGTCGACTTGCTTCTTTGCTTTGTTTAATGCCATATAATGTTCTACAGAACTAGACTGAGCTTTCTTTTCTCCATTTGTACACCGAATAAAAGTCTGGGAGTTAATCATTACAGCATTATCTCCCTTTTTCCTTTGTCTTTTGACTTTCGCTCACATCTCAGGAATTAATGTCAGGAATTATGGGTTCAACAGTGATACTCTATATAATTGCCACTTTTCTAGAGCAGGAAAGATATCAACCAAAAAAGAGAAGAAAAGATTTTTATAGGTGAAGTGATTCAAACATTCTTTTAAAAACTCCAATGTCAAGTTACATACACCTTTATTTTCCTGTCTCCATACACGCCTATTGAACATCAGCCCCATTTCCTATGCTGTTTACACAACGTGGGACACACAGGAATCACCATCCTTTTTCTGGCTATCTGCATAACCCCATAAGTTTTACACAGGAAAATTCCACTCTCCAAAAATTAAAAGCAAAACAACTCTTCATAGAGGCTTTGTGGGGCTTATACTAAAGTGCATTTTATTTGTTGTTGTCTCTTAGTCACTAAGTCATGTGAGACCCCATGGACTGTAGCTCACCAGACTCTTCTATCCATGGAATTCTCCAGGCAAGAACACAGGAGCTGGTTATCATTTCCTTCTCTAGGGGGATCTTCCTTGACCCAGGGATTGAACCTGCGTCTCCTTCATTGGCAGGGAGATTCTTTATCACTGAGCTACCAGGAAATTCCTGGATTTTATTAGCCTCATAATAAGAAATACTCTCTCCTTGGTAACGTGTCTTATACACAACAGCCTCTGGTATCGAGGGATGGGCTTGAGAAGAGAATTTGCCTCCTAAAAGAGATGAGGGTAATAACCGGTCATGTTTCAAATGTGGTTAAACAGGATTGTGACACTTCAAACAGGGCATCCAAATTAATCACCCACAAGGAGAAATAAAAACACAGGTAATTTATGTGGCTTAGTAAGTCTGTCACTAAATTGAAGTGTCTTGCTTTTCCAGTACTTTTCCTATTATATTAGCCTCTGCCACTATATAATTATGAACCTCTTTTGGCTGGGAAGGGACCTTTCCTCATTTTAGGCTAATAAAAATTGGTACCAAATGCTCTATGAAGTAATAGATTGGGCTCAAACAGTCAGATGTATTTTACTCCTATAACTTAAAAGAAAGTCATCTTTCCTATTAATAAAGAGTCCAACACTTCAGGTTTTATTAATGAGATAAAACTTAAAAAATCTTCCCTGGATATTTTGTTGTTGTTTAGTCAATAAGTCTTGTCCAACTCTTTTGTGACCCCATGGACTATAGCCCACCAGGCTCCTCTGTCCATGGGATTTCCCAAGCAAAAACACTGGAGTGGGTTGCCATTTCCTTCTCCAGGGAATCTTAACTACCAAGGGATTGACCATGGGTCTCCTGCATTGGCAGGCAGATTCTTAAATACACCTCAACAAATCAATGTGACAGCAATCTGACCTCTGCCACCAAATGTTTATTCTTCCCATAAAGTTGCTATTAGCTTTGTTCAAATAAAAGGAGAGCCTCATGAGAGTAGAGTCCCCCCATGGGATTCCAGTCCCACAGAATATACAACTGCGCCCCAGCCCAAGTATGCCCCCCTGCAGAATACCAGAGGAAGGGCCTCATGATCCTGCTTCTGCGTGAGCCTTTGGGCAGATGCCAGTGGGTGCTTGCTGGGCTTCGCCTGTTTATCGCATGATGATGCACACCATATTGTGTTATATGTCCCTTAACACCCCTCCACCTCCAGCAAAAATCTGCTCCTCATTCTATTTTCTCTGTCTCTGAATGGACTGTCATTCATCAAGCCGAAAGCCCAGAAGTAATTTTATACCTGTTCTCTCTCCCATGATTGCATATATTCCGTCACCCCAAACTTCTAATCTAAAACTAAATCTTGAATAGTCAACTTGTCAAGATATTTAACATTTTCCCCTCCTCTATACTTCCATTATGTCCATCCAATTCAGATCCCCATTATCTTTCATTATTTCATCATGAGCAAGCACAAGAGTTCCAGAAAAACATCTATTTCTGCTTTATTGACTATGCCAAAGCTTTTGACTGTGTGGATCACAAAGAACTGTGGAAAATTCTTCAAGAGATGGGAACACCAGACCACCTGACCTGCCTCTTGAGAAATCTGTAAGCAGGTCAGGAAGCAACAGTCAGAACTGGACATTGAACAACAGACTGGTTCCAAATAGGAAAAGGAGTACGTCAAGGCTGTATATTGTCCCCCTGCTTATTTAACTTATATGCAGAGTACATCATGAGAAATGCTGGGCTGGATAAAGCACAAGCTGGAATCAAGATTTCCAGGAGAAATATCAATAACCTAAGATATGCAGATGACATCACCCTTATGGCAGAAAGTGAAGAAGAACAAAGAGTCTCTTGATGAAAGTGAAAGAGGAGAGTGAAAAAGTTGGCTTAAAACTCAACATTCAGAAAACTAAGATCATGGCATCCGGTCCCATCACTTCATGGCAAATAGATGGGGAAACAGTGGCTGACTTTATTTGGGGGGGCTCCAAAATTACGGAAAATGGTGACCACAGCCATGAAATTAAGACTTACTCCTTGGAAGAAAAGTTATGACCAACCTAGACAGCATCTTAAAAAACAGAGACATTACTTCGCCTAGAAAGGTCCATCTAGTCAAGGCTATGGTTTTTCCATTAGTCACATATGGATGTGAGAGTTGGACTATAAAGAAAGCTGAGCACAGAAGAATTGATGCTTTTGAACTGTGGTGTTGCAGAAGACTCTTGAGAGTCCCTTGGACTGCAAGGAGATCCATCCTAAAGGAAATCAGTCCTGTATATTCGTTGGTAAGACTGATGTTGAAGCTGAAACTCCAACAGATTGGCCACCTGATGCAAAGAGCTGACTCATTTGAAAAGACCCTGATGCTGGGAATGATTGAGGGCAGGAAGAGAAGGGGACAACAGAGGATGAGATGGTTGGATGGCATCACCAACTCAATGGGCATGAGTTTGAATAAATTCCAGGAGTTGGTGATGGACAGGGAGGCCTGGCATGCTGCAGTCCACGGGGTCGCAAAGAGTCAGACATGACTGAGTGAGTGAACTGAACTGAACTGAATCCTGGCTCCCTATTTTAACCTTGTTAAATCCACTCTCCCTCTTAAAACTAGAATAATCTTACTAAGGTTCATATTTTATGATATTTCACTGCTTAGAGACTTGCTATTGCTGACATAAGAAAGTCAGCAGTCCTTTATCATTACTTGCAGAGTCCATTCTTACATGGCATCTGTCCACCCATCTTGTTACTCTCCCAAAAGAACCCTGCATTCCAGCCACATTGACCTATTTGATGTTTCCTAAGGACATTTTGTTTCAAACATCTATGGCCTTATTGTGCTGGAAATATCCTTCTCCCTTCTTAATCCAAATCATACAGAAAATTCATTCTTCATCAATGTATGAAAGCCATTGGTGATGAGAACAGAGCTGAGAATTTGCAAATGTATCCCTGCAGACTTTTCTCACTACCTCACACATAAACACATACACCACAAATCCAAGAAGCTAGGCGAACAAAGAAATTCTGGAGAAAACCTATCAAATCCTTGAACCAATTGATACCTGAATTTGCCTCTAAACAGTTTAGCTATGTAAACCAAAAAAAAAAAAAAAAAAACCAAAACCTTCCTTTTTATAAAGTTTAAGATACACTGAACTTGATTTCTGTTAGTTGCAACATCAGTTCTGATTAATACAAGCCTTACAGAAGAAATTTGTATGCAGGGGTGTGGAAATAATAAATTGATTGTTAATCAAAAGTTGCATATGATTAAAAACTGAGAAAGGCTCATGAATCATATTTCTGCTGACATCACTCAATGACAGCATAATATTACAAAAAATAAAAGTAGTATAATTGGGGGTATCATTAAGGGTAAACTTTCTATCTCTTTGACTTCTATTGAGGTTGGTCATTTAATAAAAATTTAATAGAAACAAGTGATAAGATGTCCCCAGAGAATCTGAAAGATGCTAACAGAGTTAATTGATGCTTCAATTAACCACTGGGTGCTGGCATTCCAAGCATGAGCGTCCAGTTTACATTGGGTAAACTGCAAAGATAAGCAAAGATAAAGATCTGTCACTGCCTTCTTCCTATTCTGGAATGCCCAGTGGAATTTAATGACTGTTGACCTCATTTACAAAGCACAGCATTTCTCACTCAGCTGAGATATTATTAATCTCTTCATTAAATCCTAAGATAGGAATCATTTAGATCAATGCCAAGTGCTGAGCCCAAAGCAAACATGCTTCCTGAGGATCAAAGACAGCTGGGAGTGGTATTGTTAGAAGTGAACACGATTAAGTCTGACCATCGCTTTTGGGTTGTGTCCCATTCCCCTTGATGAAAATCATGACTTCTAACAGCCCCTCTGCTCATAGATTTCAGTTCTTTTTTTTTAGATTTCAGTTCTTAAAAAGAAACCAAGGTCGTTCCCAAAAGAAGATTTCTGTAGACTATAGAGATGGATGTGAGGCAATCTCAGCAAGTGAAGGTGTGACATGCTCTATCTCTGAGGCATCCCAGAGATATGAGAAATCTCATTATAAGAAATCTCAGTAGGAGTGAAAAGTTGCTGTAGGAGTGAAAGGTTCAGGCTGCCACACCTCGTGGGCCAAGACGTAAGAACCTACAGAATGAGGATGCTAACTCACCTGATATTATCACCAGTCGAATTCTTGGTCTGCTAGCCCTATCACTGTGCTTTGAAAGACCTGCTGGGTTGTTGTGAACTGAGAGATAAAAAATGAACTTCGGAAAATACCCTCTTTTGTATCTCAAATCCAATCTAAATAGAAGCAAAAGGGAACTTTTACGACATTTCAAAATCCCTTGCATCACTTCAACTATGTTATTCTACCACTCTTCAGTCATTCAGGTGACACTGATAAAGGCATGATTTATAGAGGGTTCAATATGTGAGAGGAGAAAAATCAAAAGAAGGTGAAAAGCATACAGAGGCAATTTGCCAAGAATCTTTCACTTCCGTCACCTTTGATGACCACACTCTCCCATCCTGCCCCACTGCCTCACAATACTGAGAGTTTCGCTCATTGAGTGAACTCCAGTACCCAACAGGCATCCACATCACATCATTTCTGTCTAAAGCCACATGTGTCTTACTCTGGACCCTGAGCCCTGAAAGCTCTCCTCACCTCTTTTCAGCTAATGTCTTCTATTCACCCTTAGGACTCAGCTGAGATGTTAT
The DNA here is from genome assembly GCF_963930625.1 of Muntiacus reevesi. Taxonomy (NCBI): domain Eukaryota; kingdom Metazoa; phylum Chordata; class Mammalia; order Artiodactyla; family Cervidae; genus Muntiacus; species Muntiacus reevesi. Next base: position 26,294,810 of record NC_089270.1, on the reverse strand, counting down.
TCCTGAACCTCTGGGTTAAGCCAAGAATGTTTCCTCCGTGGTTCTACAAGGCAGTGAGTACCAAGCTTTAGGAGCAAGAATCACCTGTCAAGGATGGCAGCTCCCTCTGCACAAGTGTTTAAAAATGCAGGTAAATATTTGCATTTCAGCAAAGTCCTCAGATGATTCTTAAGCACAGTTTGACACCTTTTCTAAGATGTTCTGATGAAGACCCTCTGAGAAACAGGAGTGAGAAACACTGTGCTTATCCCTCTTAATAACCGCCATGTTATATTAGAATTATTTGAGCTCATGGTTACCTCTCCATTAAGACCACTCTTTGAATCTAGAGATCACGTGTTCCCCATCTTTGTACCATTACCGTCTAATTCTGGTCCAGCAGGGTCTTAGGGTTCACCAAATATTTGTTGATCATAAGGACTGAATTCTATGTTGATCATCAGGACCAAATTCTAGTTATCTAACATGATAATTATCTTGTCTTTTATGCAAATAATTTTTGATATTTTTGACAGTAAAAACAACTCCAGTTCACAAACTCATTCTAAATTATAACATGCAAAATGCCAACTGATTACAGAGCATCTTCTATGTTCCAGGTCCTCTGATATGTGCTTTCTGTACACTTTCTTGATTAATGCTGCTGCTGCTAAGTCGCTTCAGTCATGTCCTACTCTGTGTGACCCCATAAACGGCAGCCCACCAGGCTCCCCCATCCCCGGGATTCTCCAGGTAAGAACACTGGAGTGGGTTGCCATTTCCTTCTCCAATGCATGAAAGTGAAAAGTGAAAGTGAAGTCACTCAGTCGTGTCCAATTGTAGCGGCCCCATGGACTGCAGCCTACCAGGCTCCTCCATCCATGGGATTTTCTAGGCAAGCGTACTGGAGTGGGGTGCCATTGCCATCTCCAACTTGATTAATATTGGATGGCAATATTATTATCTCCATTTTAAGGCTGAGTAATGGGGTTTGGGCTTCCCAGGTGGCGCTAGTGGTAAAGAACCCAACTGCCAATGCAGGAGACATAAGAGACACGGGTTTAATCCCTGGGTCAGGAGGATCTCCTGGAGGAATGCATGGCAGCCCACTCCAGTATTCTTGCCTGGAGAATCTCATGGAACCGAGGATCCTGGTGGGCTACAGTCCATAGGGTCACAAAGAGTCAGACACCAGTGAAGCAACTTAGCACACAAGTATGCACAATGGGGACTTAGGGGGGTTTAAGTTACTTAACCATCATCCCAGAGCTATATACCACCCCTGAATATTCATTGGAAGGACTGATACTGAAACTGAAGCTCTAATACTTTGGCCACCTAATGCAAATAGCTGACACATTGGAAAAGACCCTGATGCTGGGAAAGACTGAAAGCAGAAAGAGAAGAGGGCATCAGAGGATGAGATGGTTGGATGGCATCACTGATGCAATGGACATGAACTTGGGCAAACATGGGAGATGGTATGGGACAGGGAGGCCTGGTGTGCTGCAGTCCATGGGATCACGAAGAATGGGAAACGACTTGGTGACTGAAGAACATATACCACCTTTATTGATCCCAAAGGCTGTGGTCTTCAACACTAGATATGATGATCCCATTAAAATTTCTGAATGGCAACCTCATGGTATGACCTCTGCATGAAACACTGTAGAGAGAATCCAGTGCCTTTGTAATTATGAAAATAAAACAGCCCTCCTATTTACTTCCAATAGACTTACCTCTAGCATAGGCAGTCCTTGGTGCCTACTTATGCTGAGAAATGCTAATTCTCAGTTCAAACAGCCAATTACTAAGGACAAGTGAGCCTAATGCAGCACCTACGCCTTCACTCAATGCTTGTCTATTTTTGTTTCTGCAAAATTGCAGTTATCAAAGTAAATATTACTACACAGGGATCAAGACCAGCAGATTATGTTCACAAATAATGAGTGAAAGCTGTATTTTCTAGGATCTTGCATGTTTGAGAATGTGTGGAGCTCTATATTTTAACACTGACCTGATTATAAAATCCTTGGCTCAGTTTTCTTTTCCTCAGGACGTAGCTCCATTGTCTCTGGAAATACATGTTACTGTTAAAAAAAAAAAAAAAAACATCTGAGACCAACCTGATTTCCCCCCTTTATATGTGATGTGCTTTTTCAGACGGGGATGCTCATATGACTGATTATCACTGAATTAAAGGAACTTCACTAGGATATGGCCTAATGCTTATTCTCTCAATATTTCCAGCAGTATACAATGGAATTTTAATATGTGGGTTCACTAATATTTCTTCCCCCTGGAATGATTTCTCTGTGTTTCCTGCCCATTTGTTCTCCTTTTCCTTCAGGAAATAATTTTGTGAATGTTCACACTCCTTAACCCATAGTTGTCATCTTCTTTATAAACTTTTTTATATCAGTGTTCTTTTCCATATTATTTTGTGTGATTTCTTCAAGCTTATATACAGCTTTCATGATTCTGCTCTGTCATGTTCACTAAATTCTTGTTGTTTTATTTAGTTTTCATCTCTATAATGGTTTGTTTCTTTTTCCTCTTCATATTTTTCTTGAGCTTTACTACCCTGTTTAACCATCTCTTCTTTTGCCTTAAAATCACTTCTTCGAACTATCCTATCTAAAAATTCTTTTTTGTTTATTGTGCCTATAAGAGCTGCAAACTTTGCAGAATTAATACATGAGGCCTCCTTATATTTAAGTATGTTTGATCTATTTACTTCATCTTTCTTTTGCTTATTTCTCTCTCACCTTTTAATGAGCTGGTTGATTGCCATGTTATGCATGAATCTCAGCAGATTTATTTCTAATTAATGTTCACTTTTGAACTTATATTCACTTTGCTTAAAAATAGAGGGAAAATAATGGAGTAGAGTGACTATAGTGACCTCTGAGTGTATAGCCTACATGCAGCTTACACAGGTAGATGTAAGCCCTCTCATACCAAATCTAGAATTTTCTTTATCCTGGGTGAATTTCTCCCCTCAGGAGTCAATGTGGGTCTTAGCATAGCTCTGCTTTATTCTATTTCCCCTATAGATATCCCTGGATAGGAAGGTTAGGTAATTTACCACAGTTTTGAAACTTATATGTTTACAGAAACAAAGTAGATGATTTAATGGATGAAATGCGCCAAGTATAAAACAGGAGGGAGTGGTTTGGTCTGGGGCAAACTGCTATGTGTGTCCTATCCTAAAGGAAAAACAGCTACTAGGTGTAACTATTTGCTATGAGGTTTTTATACAAGTCCACTGTGGTCAGATTTTCTTCTACCACAGAGTCCCCAAAATGTGATCTTTTTAGTATTTTAACCTCTATATTTTAATATATATATATATATAATGTATATATATATCAAACATATACATCAAACAAAATATATCTTCAGGTTCTTCTGGTTTTTTCCCCACTGGAATCACATGATTTTATTTTATAGTTGTCGAGGTAAAGTTAATTTATAACAATATATAAGTATCATGTGTACATCACTATAATTCAGCTTTTGCATACATTACAGTGTGCTTACCACCAAAAGTCTAGTTTCCACTCTTCACCATAGACTGACCCCCTGTACGTGTTATCCCCCATCTCCATCCTCCTTTCTCAGTGGTAAATATCAATCTTTTCTCTTTATCTATGTGTTTGCTTCTGTTTTGTTTATTATTTTGTTTTCTGCAGTCCACGTATGAGCGAGATCATAAAGTATTTGTCTTTATCTGTCTGACTTATTCTACTCAGCATAATACCCTCAAAGTCTATCTGTACTGTCACAAATAGCAAGATTTTTATCTTTCTATGGCTGAGTAGTGTTTCATCGTACATATATACCACATCTTCTTTATCATTCATCTGTCAATGGGCACTTAGGTTTTTTCTATATGTTGGCTGTGTTGAATAATACTACAATTAGTATAGAGGTGCATATATCTTTTGAATTAATATTTCCTTATTTTTCAGATAAATACCAGGTGTGGAATAGCTGAATCATATCAGTTTTTTGAGGAATCTCCATACTGTTTCCACAATGGCTGCACCAATTTGCATTTCCACCAACAATACACAAGGGTTCTCTTTCTCCACATCCTAACACCTGTTGTTTCTTGTCTTTTTGATAATAGTCATTCCAATGGGTGAGAGGTGATGTCTCACTGTGGTATTTATTTGTATTTCTCTGATAATTCAGTTCAGTTCAGTCGCTCAGTCATGTCCGACTCTTTGCAACCCCATGGACTGCAGCACACCAGGCCTCCCTGTTCATCACCAACTCCCAGAGTTGACCCAAACTCATGTTCATTGAGTCAGTGATGCCACCCAACCATCTCATCCTCTGTTGTCCCCTTCTCCTCCTGCCTTCAATCTTTCCCAGCATCTGGGTCTTTTCAAATGAGTCAGCTTTTCACATCAGGTGGCCAAAGTATTGGAGTTTCAGCTTCAACATCAGTCTTATCAATGAACACTCAGGACTGATCTCCTTTAGAAGGGACTGGTTGGATCTCCTTGCAGTCCAAGGGACTCTCAAGAGTCTTATCCAACACCACAGTCCAAAAGCATTAATTCTTTGGCACTCAGCTTTCTTTATAGTCCAACTCTCACATCCATACATGACTACTGGAAAAACCATAGCCTTGACTAGACAGACCTTTGTTAGCAAAGTAATGTCTCTGCTTTTTAATATGCTGTCTAGTTTGGTCATAACTTTCCTGCCAAGGAGTAAGCATCTTTTAATTTCATGGCTGCAGTTACCATCTGCAGTAATTTTGGAGCCCAAAAAAGTCTGCCACTGTTTCCACTGTTTCCCCATCTATTTACCATGAAGAGATGGGACCAGATGCCATAATCTTAGTTTCCTGAATGTTGAGCTTTAAGCCAACTTCTTCACTCTCCTTTTTCACTTTCATCAAGAGGCTCTTTAGTTCTTCTTCACTTTCTGCCATAAGGGTGGTGTCATCTGCATATCTGAGGTTATTGATATTTCTCCCGGCAATCTTGATTCCAGCTTGCTTCATCTAGCCCAGCGTTTCTCATGATGTATTCTGCATATAAGTTAAATAAGCAGGGGGACAATATACAGCCTTGACGTACTCCTTCCCTGATTTGGAACCAGTCTGTTGTTTCATGTCCAGTTCTAGCTGTTGCTTCCTGAGCTGCATACAGATTTTTCAAGAGGCAGGTCAGGTGGTCTGGTGTTCCCATCTCTTGAAGAATTTTCCACAGTTCATTGTGATCCACACAGTCAAAGGCTTTGGCATAGTCAATAAAGCAGAAATAGATGTATTTTTGGAACTCTCTTGCTTTTTTGATGATCCAGCGGATGTTGGCAACTTGATCTCTTGTTCCTCTGCCTTTTCTAAAACCAGCTTAAACATCTGGAAGTTCATGGTTCACATATTGTTGAAGCCTGGCTTGGAGAATTTTGAGGATTACTTTGCTAGCATGTGAGATGAGTCAATTGTGCTATAGTTTGAGCATTCTTTGCCATTGCATTTTTTGGGGGTTGGAATGAAAACTGACCTTTTCCAGTCCTGTGGCCTCTGCTGAGTTTTCCAAATTTGCTGGCATATTGAGTGCAGCACTTTCACAGCGTCATCTTTTAGTATTTGAAATAGCTCAACTGGAATTCCATCACCTCCACTAGATTTGTTCTTAGTGATGCTTAGTGATGTTAAAAATCCTTTCATGTGCCTGTTGCTTATCTATATGTCATCTTTGGGGAAATGTCTATTGAAATCCTCTGCACATTTTTCAGGTGGATTGTTTGATTTTTTTTTTGTTGTTGCTGAGTTATATGCATTTAATTTAATACAGTTTGGATATTAACCCCTTATCAGATACATGATTTGCAAATATCTTCTCCCATTCATTAGGTTGCCTTTTTGTTTGTTGATGGCTTCCTTTGCTGTGCAGGAAGTTTTTAGTGTGATATAGTCCCGTATGTTTACTTTTGCTTTTGTGTCCCTTACCTAAGGAGAACAATCCCTGAAGACACTAACTGCTAAGAGTACTCTCAAACAGCATGTGGCCTGTGTTTTTTCCTGAAAGTTTTATGGCCTCAGAACTTACATTCAAATCTTTAACCAATTTGACTAAATTTTTATGTATATGTGAGATAGTTTCATTCTTGTTAATGTGGCTGTCCAGTTTACCCAGCATCATTTATTGAAGAGAATTTTTCCTCTCTTTGTATGTTCTTGGCTCCTTTGTTGTAGATTAGTTATACACATGTGTGGGCTTATTTCTGAGCTCTCAATTGTGTTCCATTTTTCTGTGTGCCTATTCTCCTTCCAATACCATGCTGCTTTGATTACTCTAGCTTTGTAGTATAATTTGCAATTTAAGGAGTGTATTACCTCCAACTTTGTTCTTTTTTCTCAGGGTTGCTTTGACTATTTAGGATCTTTTGTGACTCCATATAAATTTTAGGATTTTTTTTTTTGTTCTTTTCTCTATAAAACACATCATTGATATTTTGACACTATTGCACTGAATCTGTAGATTGCTTTAGGTTATATGAACAGTTAAATAATGTTAATTCTTCCACTCCATGACCGAATAATATCTTCCCATTTCTTCATATTTTTTTCGATTTCTTTCAACAATATGTCTTACAGATTTCTGTGTACAAGTTTTTTCCTTCCTAGGTTAGATTTATTTCTACTTGTTTTATTCTTGTCACTGAGATTGTAAAGGAGAGTGTTTTCTTAATTTCTCTTTCTGCTAGTTAGTTGGTGAATATAGAAACACAGTGGATTTTTGTACCTAGACTTTGTACCTTGCAACTTTATTGTACTAGTTTACAAATTTCCAATGGTATTTTTTTTAGTTGAGTCTTTATGGTTTTCTATATAAAATCATCTCATCCATAAATGGTGACAGTTTTACTTCTTCCTTTCCAACAGTCTCAAAAAATGAAAAGAAGAAAAATTAAAATGTAACAAAATTTCTAGAAATCAATTTTATATTAGCCATGTTATTTTTTCATTTCACGTTTGCTCTTGGGAATATAGTTTCTTTCATATTTTCAAACTGAAAACTAAAACAAAAGCCTTCACCAGGTGAGAAATTATAATGCTCAGTGAGTTTAAAAAGCGCTTGAGTTGGGAACTTGCTACTGGTGACTTCAACAGACTCTCCACTCTTTCAGGAGTCCAACTTTCAACAAACTCAGAAATTCCAGGGAAAAAATGTTGTTATGTTATTTTATTGCCCAAATAGCCCTTGAATGGATATGGATGCAACAAGCCACTTGAACTTTTAGGAACTTTTTTTTTTTTTAAGAAACTTGAAACATCATTATTTTTAAGTAGCCTCTTTAAGGGAAAAAGAAAAGATCTAGCAGCAAATCAAGTTGTCTCTAAGAACTTACCTTGCCTCTAGAGAAAGAGTTTCTAGGCAGCTGGGCTGTAAATATTTGCTGAATAAATGAATGAATAAACAAATGTATGCTTTTAATTAATGTTGTCTCTGATACTGATGAGTGTCTCAGTGGTTTTGCTCTTTCAATAGCCACTTAGCCAAGAGAGGCAGCCCTTTGAGCTGCACAGGGTGTAACTAGTATCCTAAACTTGGCACTCAGACTGAGACTATGTCATTGTTTTGCTGTTGCCATAGTGATCATGGGTATGGCCACAATAGCTGAAGACTAATGTCAACATTTACCCCCATTTTTCTGGTTGAGTTTTTCCCCCTTAAAACCAAAACTATAGAAAAGCCACTCTTTTCTCATCATTCTGAATATACTTGTTTGCAGATTATTTGCTGAGAACAGATCTGCTATAATTAATGAGAGATTGTATTAAATGTATACGAAAAGGAAGAGTTCTAGAATTCACATCCTTTATAAAATTGTGTGTTTCATCTCTCTATCCTTGAGCTTAACACAGTACTTCTTGGTTTAAGACTAACTCTTTAAAAAGTTCAAGCAAGTTGCATGGGAATTCTTCCATTGAACTTTACCCAGTAATGACTTGAATTGAAATGTCATTCCTTAAGGTTTGATCTCTTTCTATAATCTCATGGATCTATGAACTTGTCCTTAGTAGGACCAATGCTAAAGTAAATATAAGAACTCTACAATACTATTTACTGTGGAAGTCAAATTTCCTCCTACTTCTTCCAAAGGATTTAGTTACTAAAGGTCCAAAAAGGATCCACTAACTTGTAGATCTACTGTCAAGACATTTTTCAACATTGTCTCAAAGAAAAGAACAATCATAAAACTGACATCTTTTTTCCTCAGTCCCTGGTACTAATTTCCAACCTTTATGAAACATGCCTACTTCCTTGTTTACAAATCATTTGCAATAATAGTACTTACCTCATGTGCTATCATTAGGGAGAAATAAGTTAATATATATAAAGTGATTAGAGATGTAATTTATTTTTATTATTTTATAATTATGAAATCAAGGTATGTTAATTATTTACATATTTCCCTGTTCTGTTGGGAAAAAATAGTTCATCATCATTTCTGTCCTCAACCTCCAATCCCAATCATGACCAAAATACTTTTCCCTGAAATACATTTTACTGGATTGGATTCAACTGCTTTTGAACGGTTTAAACAAAGAAGGATAGGAAGAAAGAGGATAATACAAGTAGAAGGACTGAAATTTAAGAAGGATCACATGTACTAACATTATATTGTAAGCTTGCAGAATACAGGGACTACATCATCCATGTATTTTATTACTCACAGCATCTAGAGCACTGTTTTGTGAAGGAAATTAATGAACTTAATGAAATTAATTAATTTATGAAATTAATTAATGAAACAGATAATAAATAAATGAATGAGAGATGCCAAATGACCTTAAAGCATTATAAAATGCCTGTTCACAGAAGAGAAATTAGAGTAAATAGGACTGGATGATTATCAATTAATTGAATTAATTTATTTAGGTTGCCTTTTTCTTCCAGAAGTTATAATGTCTATCAGAAACTGTTACATTCATATCTCAGACTCATCAAAATGAAATTAAAGAAGGGACCTATCTGTTAAATTCTGTGATAGATTATCATTAAATTATTAAAAGTAGTCTTGTACTTCTAAATTTTAAATTTCAGAATGCTTGAAATGAAACTATCATTTAACTAAAAAACAAAGTAAGTACTGACCTAATGATATATTTTAGTTAGCGTAAATTTTTCACATGAACATATTTATTTTCCACTTGCTGCCCATTGCCATTTTCATCCTCCAAACTTGTGCAAAGCAGAAGGAAATGAAGTACTCAGCTTGGGGGCCCAAGTGTTATAAGATGAAAAGGCCCACCCTAGGGAATTATCATTGATTGTACTCAGTGGTACTTAATTGAAAATTAAAAAAAATTTTTTTAAGAAATCTAACTTGAGAATGTCATAAGTGTTTGTTGATTTTACAATAGAATACAAATTTTGCGTGAATAAAATTAAACTTTAATCCAAGTTCTTTTTCCACTTTCAATTTAGAGCTGATTCCCAGAAACTCCCAGCCCCAGGTCCCCACAGAGAGTCACTCTACTCTAAGCACTGCTGAAGAGCAGCCTTTCTCAAGCTCTTTTGACAAGAACCCACTTAGCTAAGAGGAAAAAGAAAGAAAAGAAATGACCCATCATACTCCACTGATTCTACCAGGGAAAATTGTTTTGCAATAGGAAGAACTGGAAATGAACAGAAGATCAACAGTAGTAACATTTCTGCAATTTACACAGCATCAAAGCCACTGTGAAAAGTGCAACCTAGGCATAATTCTACAACTAAATTAAACAATACAATAACAGGAGCAATTTAAAGTCATGGCTAACTTAAAACAATCCTCATATAATGAGATAAGAAAATCTCTGAAAATTTGGGGAATTCCAATGGCCTGGCTATGTATTAGAAGTTCTTACCAATCATGACTTGCTAGTGAGATTCCTTAGGAAAATATTAAATTTGGATCTGCTTAAATTTTAAAAGCATAATAAATGTTAAGAATCTCAAATATTCATAATCCGTAATAGTTCCCTTAGAAGACCACTCACTACTAGATAATATTTTTTGAACATGAAAATAAATGTCTGTGGAATTCCATAACTCTTTTTTACTCCTGAATAATGAGAAACAGATATTCAAAACTCTTCTTGGGCTTCAGGCTTTACTGTTGAGAGCACCCCAGAGTTCAGTGGTTTAGTTGCGGATTAGGTGCACTTTGGCGCCACCTACTGGTATGAGGTGGTGACATTCCAGAAGTTCATGGGCCAGTGCACAAATATTTATCTTGCACTGATTCTGTCTCAAACACTGTACTGGATTTAGGAGCTACAATGGTCAGCAAAACAGACTACTATATTGTCTATCCGAGGACACTAGAATTCATTAAATAATCACAAGAGAAGGGTCAAGAAAAGAAGACCCCAGTCTCAAAGGTCAGGGAGTGCAGATGCTAAAGGCATAGGCAAGGGTCTTATGGATAACGGAGAGAAAAGGGAGGAATGGGAATATGATGGGGGCGGGACGGGGGGACAGGACAGGGACAGGAAGGAGCCTGGCAGCATTTGAGGGCATGAGGAAATATAGGAACTTAGAAAGCTGGAGGAAAGAGGGTAATAGTTCTAGATGAATCTGAATGAAAAGATCATAATAATAGTAACCAACAGTTCCCTAGCCAGAGTTTCCCACTTTGAATATGCTAGAAGTGACAATAGAGAATTACAAGAGCAGTCATAGTGTCTATGGGAGATTTTTTAAATGTTTACAATGTTAACTTTTAAAATTTTCCTTAAAAACTTTTAGGGAGAGGCCCTTATTATCCCTTATTATCTGACAGGACTGAGCTACTGAACACACACACACAGAGATGAGGAAACCCAGGCTTAGAGAAGGTAGGTAACTTCTCAAGCTGGCCCAGCTAGTGAGTGTTAGGGGTGGGAATTGGCCCCTGGCAGTCTTGGCTCCAGAGTCCATGCTCTTAACTCCTATACTATGCTGCATCTCAGGTCTTGGGTTGCTTGGCCTTTGTGGCCTTACCTTCACAACACTGGGAAGTCATTGAAATGTTCTAAGGAAGATGTGACATGCTGAGACATGCTTTAAAGACAGCATCCATCCTGGCCACGATATGGGGAAGAGGTGGATGTGCTATGGACCAGCAGGACAAGGATTAAACCCCAAGTGAGGAAAGTGCATTCGTCCAGGTTTGGATAAGATGGTTTCTGTGGGGAAGGAGAGAAGTAGACAGGTGTGAAAGACATTTAGAAACTACAATAAACAGGACCTGGTGGTGGTTTGGGTGTTGGGGGGAGGTCGTCAGAGAGAAGGAGCATTCAAGGAAGACTTCTGAGTTTCTGGATGTAGAACTGGACGCTCCTTCACAGAAACAGGGAACTAAAACAACAAGACCCCATTATCAGTTGTTCCACTGCAACTCCCCCAACTTAATAACTTTCAGAAACTCAAAACAACATGGTTTTTCCTTGGAAGACAAGATACTATGGTTAACTAACACTACAACATTTTTAATGAAAGGAGAGAGTACCCACCAAGTAATCTCTACTTCGTCTGCTAGAGCTACTTGGTAATCTTCTATCTCATTCTTCACTCCAGAGTTCCCCACCTTGAATATGCTAGAAAAGGCAATAAAGCAGAAATTACTCAGAGAAACATGCAGACAGGGCCAGGCCAATACCATCACAAAGCTTCCTTGGATGGCATCATACTGTCTTTCCTATGACATACTTCTCTTACCTTTCAAGTGACTATGAAAGTCTCTTGAAGGAACGAGAGGCCTTCAGTCTTGCCAGAGAGCAAATGTATAATGGGAAGAAGTAGGTGAATATATAACATATTGAATATAATTATTTCCAACAGCAACAGGACAATGATTAAATAATCACATATTCACACAGTGCAATTAAAGATGATGTTGTAAGAAAATATGTAACGAATGGAAAAGACAGATCAGTAAGTAAAGAAAGTAGATGACAAAACAGGGTGTCCAGTTACAATTTCATTTAAAAGATCTTCATTTAAATTCATTCAAATTCATTTAAAAGATATATACCCATGGAAAACACTAGAAGACATGTCCCAAGATATCAGCATTGGATATGTTAAGACAGAGGAATTACTGGTGATTTTTATTTTTTTACTTTTCCTTGCATGTATTCTGTATATTGACCAGGCATCTATTCTAATCAAAGAAAATGTAGTTTTCTGAGAAACTACAAGAAAAAATATGCTGTTTAATAAATATAATTCTCTGGCCTCACTTGGCTCTAATCTGTTAATATTCAATTCAATTGTATTGAACAGCTGCCAAAGGACTCTATTAAAGAGTTACAATGTTCTCATCCTCAAGGTCATTGAAATAGTATCAATATTCAAAGTGTAGCTAAATAAATTAACAAACTCAAGATTCAAAATTGCTTCTAATAACCAGGCACTGGGGCTGAAACAAACAGTTGGAAGTTAAAAGAAATAAAAACAAAGTTCTACATTTAAGATAAACACAAAATTATACAAAAGGATGTGGCAGAAGCCTCATTTGTAAATATATATATATATATATATATATATGGATTTAAGTTAAACTCAGGTTCAATATATGCCAAAACTGTGAAAAAACACAGAATGTTAACTTGCATACTTGCATAACACAGAATGTTAACAAGGATACTTGTTTTAAAGTATCCTTTCTGGATCAACAGAGGTAAGAGTGAAAGGTCTTTACAGTTCTCTGCACTATATTTTAAGGAATGTGACAAACTAGAAAAGTGACTTGGTTTAATGGGGAATTTAAATCAATGCCAAATGAGATTCTTAGCTGAGGGGGCAGGTGTTGTAGAAGACATGATAAGTTTTTCAAATGCTGGAAAACTTGCAATGTAAAAAAGACATGATTCCTTTGGTGCGAAGGACAGAAGAAAGGCAAATGGATAGATGCTTCCGGGGGGAGGGGTAGAGATTACAGTGAAATCTTCCTGAAAACAGTAGACTTTTCAAACATAAGCTATTTCAGTGATGGTAATGGTGCCAGTGGCAGTATTTTTGAGGTAACTGTCCTGTATACAAGTCCGAACAAGAAGAAGAAACTCCTATTTTTCTGCTCCTTATCATGGTGCATGATATCGACAATGTTCTTGCTAGTCCATATTCCCTGGCTTCCAAAGTCATATAGAGAATAAATCAGGGAAAAGGAAGAAAACCTGATGGTGTAAACTAAAGATGGTAAGGCAAAAGTCAAAATGTCAGTTGCTCAGTTGTGTCTGACTCTTTGTGACCTCATGGACTCTAGTCCACCAAGCTCCTCTGTCCATGGGATTTTCAGGCAAGAATACTGGAGTGGGTTGCCATTCCTTTCTCCATGGGATCTTCCCGACCCAGGGATCGAACCCAGGTCTCCTGCAGTGCAGGTGGATTCTTTACCGCTTGGACCACAAGAGAAGCCCCTATAGGGAAAGGCAAACATGAACAGAAAAAAGAAAGAGGAAGGAAGAAGACAAGAAATCCTTTTTTCTTGCTTTCCTTTATTTAACCTCTCCTGTGCCTTCTTTAACCCATATTCTGATTAATATTTTTCAACTGTCATTGTCTCCTTCTTAAACAATGGATACAGTATGGTTCAGTGAGTTCTAGAACACTTGGGAATTTAAGCAGGGAACTTTAGAACCTCTATAACCACAAAGTTTGCATAGAAATCAACATCGCAAGAGATGTACAATGTAAAAACAAACATTCCATATAAACTGATGGAATATGAATTGATAATGAGTCATTAAAGGGAGCTGGGGACACATCCTATTGAGATGATGTCACTGCGTCCACACTTCTCTGCCATATGAAAAGGCCCTGGTTCTTTTCCAACCATTAAAAATCATACCTGAGTGACTAGGGGTCCAGTGTTGAGTCTCCAGTGTTCCCTACTCTGCCTCCTTTCTGAGCATCTACCTTAAGAAAAAATTCTTTCTGAGTAGATTAAGCCTGACTTTGTTCAGGTGAGCTAGAGTTACCTTTCCTGGTAAACAGAAAGGTTTTAACTTTGGTTTGTTAATTTAAGCATAATTAAATATAATGAGCAGATAAAGTTAGGAGCTGCAGTGAGAGGTAAAAAGGAATGGGATTGTTGCCTCATAGGCAATGTGCCTTTGCTAGTTTAAAGAGATAGAAATAATTGTTGACTCTTGAGAAGAAGCAAAGGATCAGTTGATCAGTATATAATTGCTTCTTGATAAACATTAGATGACATGTCAAATCCTAGATTAAGTCACAAAGATGGTTTTACCTTGGGTCAATCTGATGGTTTTGGAAGAAAGAGGGGGAGTTGCATTTTACAATTCTCATTCGGAAACATCATTTCTGATATTATCTTGTGTTTGGAAGATGAAGCAAGTCTATGAAAAATATTTACTTGTCTAAATTATAATTTTTGGTAGCTATAAATGAATAAAATGACCTGATATCTTTCCCCATGGCCGTGGCCCATGTCAGCTATAAGTTGCATAAAATTGCTAAGCTACTGTATACTATTGACTTCTTGAGGCTGTTTTTCTTCCTGTCAAAGAGAAAAAAGTAATTGTTTCAGAGGGGAAAAAATAAAGAAAATTAGAGATGCATGTGTGCTAAGTCACTTCAGTCGTATCCGACTCTATGCAACCCCATGGACTGTAGCCCGCCAGGCTCCTCTGTCCATGGGATTCTCCAGGCAAGAATACTGGAGTGGGTTGCCATGCCCTCTTGCAGGGGATCTTTCGTCGCAGGGATCAAACCTGCATGAACCCTGCATTGGCAGATGGGTTTTTTACACCCTGGGAAGCTCAAATTAGAAATGCCTCCTCTGGCCCATGGGGTCACAAAAAGTCAGATGCAACAGAGCGACTAACACACACACACACACAATGGTCTAATGTACTGTTAACTTGGAGAGTGAGAAGGAGTATAAATCTTCACAGTTATGAAAATGCTTGCTAGTGTCATCAAGTAATGTACATGATATAATAATGTACATGTTCAGAGTTGGTGCTAGTCTCCACGATTTACTTGTGAGTCTGTAACATGTGTTGAAGCATCTTCCCAGTACAATTTTTTATGTCTTCCTTTAGATAGTAAAGAAGGCAAAAAAGAGTTGCTTTCCAAAACTTGGAGAACACATTGCTCTTCAAAAAGATAAAACTGTAGGACAGAGGAGTGAAAGTGAAAGTATCTCAGTCATGTCCTACTCTTTGTTCAGGCCAGAATACTGGAGTGGGTAGCCTTTCCCTTCTCCAGAGCTTCCCAACCCAGGGATCGAACCTAGGTCTCTCACACTGTAAGGCAGGTTCTTTGCCGGCTGATCCACAAGGGAAGCCTAGGAACACTGGAGTGGGTAGCTGATCCCTTCTCCAGCAGATTTTCCTGGCCCAGGACCCAACCTGGAGTCTTCTGCATTGCAGGCAGATTCTTTACCAACTGAGCTATAAGGGAAGCCCTAGAGAGGTAGACAATTATCCTAAGACTCTCAGGTTATCAAAACTGACTGTTTCACTGCTAGATGTATTAACAAAACAAAGGAATGGATGTGCCTGTCAGAGAGAAATTAACATATTGGGCTAGCCAAAATGGTAATTCTGGTTTTTCCACACCATCTTATGGAAAAATCCAGACGAACTTTTTGGCCAACCCAATATCAGAGGATTCAGTGCAGGAAACTAAAATTACGCTCGTGGAGCCGTCTCCCCACCCATGAAATCCTCTCTCCCAAGAGCACTACAGAATTGACTCAGCCTCATCAAGAAGATAAGAAATGGCAAAATTGCCATGGAAACTCTTTTATTCAAGAGCATACCAGGAGAGTTATGCAGGAATCAAAAAGCTGCCCCCATTGCCACTGGTTCTCAAAGCAAGAGACTGGATGCTGGAACAGTTTCTAATTAGCAGAAAAAAAGCTAAAAGAATCAGAAAATAAAAATGGCCTCAGCCTCCCAACTCTCTCAAATATTGTACAGATGTATCTCACTGGAGGAACCTACTTCACCTCCAGAACCCTCGTCAGACAGGAGAACAGGAATGGTAAGTTTCACCTCTCTAAACTTTGCAGGGCAGGAATGCCCACTACAAGGAAGTAGGAATGGATGTTGAAAGCCAATCCACTCTATCTGCCATGGGCACCAAGCGCTTTCTCAGGAACTAGTGGTACTTACGGTCTGATAATAAAGATGGATGCATGAAATTCACTTAATCAAAGAACTCTCTCTGAATCCCATGATACCAGGCAACTATCTGATCACAACTCCACTTCCTGTATACATGTGAACTGGGAGGAAATGCACTGACAGGAGGATTCTGATCTTCCCGGGACTTGCATTTTACATTTTAATTGCCTTATTTTCTCAGTGCTAAGATGCCAATTATAGCATGTGTGTATGTCTAGCTGCTCAGTCTTGTCCAACTCTTTGCAATCCCGTGGACTTTAACCTGCCAAGCTCCTCTGTTAATGGGAATTCTCCAGGCCAGAATACTGGAGTGGGTTGCCATTCCCTCCTCCAGGAGATCCTCCCAACCCAGGGATTGAACCCAGGTTTCCCACATTGCAGGCAGATTCTTTACCATCTGAGCCGCCGGGGAAACCTGATTATAGGATATGCCACTTATTTTAAAAGAACCTTAAAGAAAAAGAAATACCATATGTTAAATGAGTTTTGCCATGACAAGAAACACCTTCATTTAAAAAATATGGACTTTTTTTTTTAAGTTGCAATTTAGAAAATATAGAAATAAATTTGAATCTTGATTTTTCAACTTGTTCTGTAAGGTTAACTATTCTGAGAACCAGCTCCACTTTGTTGTATACATACAATCTGGTTGCTAAATCGACATAGCAAAGGCCCAACTCTGGACTGTGGTCCTTTGATGAAGACACTGGTATGCTGTGCAGAGTCCCCTTGGTGACCGGCTCATCTTGAGTGAATATCTGTGTCTAGCCTTTTGCTCACATCACCTGGTCCATTCAAAGCCATTAACACTTTTACATTGATGTCCATTTATTCAGTGAAGTTCTGCGAGGGCAAAAATGCAAGCCAAATTCTGATCCTCCCCACCCTGCATAAACAGAAATAACACAACCTCAGAGACAGAGGTTTCTGTGCCAGTGATACAGAACTGTCTTATCTCTGTCACTTTACTGTTTCACAGCTGTCTCAAGTAATGATTATCATTGTTACGTGAGGGGCCATTAAAAAAAAACTGATACAAATAAGGTAGGTAATCAGAACTTCATGACTTATGTAGGACAACTACTACCATCACCATCTTTAGCTAGTAAGTCAAGCAGCCAGCAAGTTGGAGAAGGCCATAAAAATGCAAAATATCAAGTCAACTCACAGACTCAATCTAGGAAATATAATACAGGTGGTTCTACAACTATTATATGTACATGCTTACATATTCTTTTATCTAAATAAGTGGAAATTTGGGGATTCAAATCCCAACTTTGCCACTTCTGATTCTTATAACCATTGGCAAGTCACTAATGTCAATGGATCTGTTTCTCCACTGTAAAATAGAAATAATAATATCTATCTCAAAAAGCAATCCCCATGGGATTTCCTGGGCAAGAATACTGGAGTGGGTTGTTATTTCTTTCTCCAGGGGATCTTCCTGACCTAGGGATTGATCCCATGTCTTCTACATTGGCAGGCAGATTCTTTACCACTGAGCCACCAAGGAAGCCCTTATATAGAGTAGTTATTGTTTTAATTATTATTAAGCACATAATTGTTTGGGCAGGAAGCTGACACATAACATAAGCATGAGTAAATGATGGACTATCATTCAATGGAAGACAACACATAGCCACAGTAGAAGAATTCTTGAGGGGAGCCTAGTCTGACCGTGTTTGTGAATTTAATAAAGCATTTGTTTCAGTGGTCTGATACAGCTGTGCATGTGGGTACCAGGTTTTCCAGGCATGCAGGAAAGATGTGGAGCATCAAACAAGCTTTGTTAGGGATCTTCACTTGAACTACCTCCTACATTGCAAATGATTATAACATCTTCCATGAGTCAGCTCTCAGAAGGCCCAGGGTTGTCCTGCTCCTATTTAAACCTGTCTAGCAGAAACCTGGGACTTTCCACTGGCATTTGCATTTGGCCTATAATCTCAAAGCAGGTTTAGGTTCAAATGCCACTTGAAGAATTTATCTCAGTCTTATCTGCATATCTTAAGTGTTTTTCTTTCCCCCCTCCAATTCTGACACTAACTGGAAAACTAGCTTTCTTGTAGGCATTATTTTTCAAAGACAAATTCATAACAGGGTACACAAATGCATAAGAGGGTTTACAAATTCCTGTAAGTGAGACAGGAAAAAAAAAAAAAGGAGAAAGAGAAAAAGACAGGCTTGGCTGGATGAAAACTGCAAAACAGTCAAGGTCAGGGGTTAACAGAGATTTGGATGGATGAGAGGGCTTCCCTGGTGCTCAGACAGTAAAGAATCTGCCTGCAATGCAGAAGACCTGGGTTCGATCTATGGGTCAGGAAAATCCCCTGGAGAAGTGAATGGCTACCCACTCCAGCATTCTTGCCTGTCGAATTCCATCGACTGGTGAGCCTGGTGGGCTACATGTAGATCAAGGGATCAAAAAGAGTCAGATACAACTGAGCGAATAACACTTTCATTTGGATGGAAGACAGGACCAGTCTCATAAGTTCATCTATTCACCCTTGGTCCTCCGTAGTGTGCTAATGTTCCCTACACCTTGGCCAGCTTCAGAAGGGGAAAGTACAGAGCTGATCTTGAGCAGAAGGGAAGTCATCGCTTCTCTGATGAATCAGATCGAGGAAGCACTGTGGCCTGCTAGCTCGTGAGGACATTTTCATACCTCTTCTTTCCTGTTGCATGCCTGCCCAAAGCTATTGGACATGATTCTAATTCCACATTCTTAGCTTTGATTCTCACCTGATTTGCAGTTTTATGTGCCTCATACCTACAAAGGTCTCTAATTGGCAGTTCTGTCAATAACTCAGCCTAACAGGAATGAAACCAAACCAAGCATCTAACACTACTAAGCTGCCTCTACCAAGAATAAATTTTCATTCTTTCATTATCGTGACTTTACCATTTCTGTCCTAAGCCCCACCATTCCTTCAGTCACACAGACTGATACTGTCTCAATCATCTAGGACTTTCCTAACTCCTTGCCACACACAATGAATCAGTGTTCACTGAATCTTCTTCTTGACATAGATGTCAAGAAGTCTATTAATTCCTTAACACATGAACCACAAGGGAAACCCAAGAACACTGGAGTGGGTAGCCTGCCCCTTCTCCAGCTGATCTTCCTGACCCAGGAATTGAACCAGGGTTTCCTGCATCACAGGCAGATTCTTTGGCAATTGAGCTATCAGGGAAGCCCTTATTAAATCCACCTTTACCTATTTCCATTGTTGCCACTTTAGGTTAAGCTCTCAAAATTCTTACCTGGACTTTTATAATTGAATCATAATGTGTTCCCTTTTTTCCTGAATCTCCATGATCCAGCCCATCCTTATTCCACTGTCTGCTTGACCTTCTGATTATATAAAACCCTGATTATACTTTAAAAAGTTTGCGTGACTCATACTATTGCATCACCGACTTGATGGACATGAGTTTGAGCAAGCTCTGGGAGTTGGTGATGGACAGGGAAGCCTGGCGTGCTGCAGTTCATGGGGTCACAAAGAGTCAGACACCGCTGAGAGACTAAACCGAACTGAACTGAACTACTGCCTATCAATAAATGACAAACAGCCCAGCCATCAAGGCCCTCAATTATCCAATCCCTTTAGATCCTCTGGAGAAGGGAAAGGGTACCGGCTCCAGTATTCTGGCCTGGAGAATTCCATGGACTGTATAGTCCATTGGGTCACAAAGAGTCAGACACAACAAAGCAACTCTCACTTTCACTTTACTTACTGGATGTTGATCTTCCATGGCTCCTATATCCCAATCTAAATTCCATCCAGACTGAACTGGAAACACTCATCATCTCAGCCTCTCCTTGATGTTTCTGCATCAAGGCATTACACTGGCATCTAGAATTTTGCTAATGAATTGTCTGATCTCCCACAGTGGGAACTACCTTTCTGGTATATCTTCATTGGCTGCTTCCTTTCCTTGTCTTACTCTCCGCACTCCTTTGCTGGTATTTCTTTCACCTCCTTTGGTAGGTTGTATTAATGGTCCCAAATCTTTACCCTTCCTTTACCCATAGTCTTTGCCATATCATCTTGATATTCCTTTCACTAAAGAGGCAGAATATATTTTCCCACCTTCTGAATCTAGACTGGATTTAAATTACAGCCATGAGAATGTACCTCACAGGCCTCCAACCACATGAAGCATAATTGACCACTGGCCCTAGCCTCCAGCTTCTATCTTTAAATTTCACTGCTGCATTCATACAGAGGAAATGCTTCATAGGCACTGCTCCTAGCCAATGATTGGCCACTACTCTCAAGAGACACAGGATTCCTGTGTCTGATGGCCATTTTTAGCTTGAGGTTTTCCCAATAGCTTTGCCAAAGCATTTTTAGAATGCAGGACAGTCTAGGACACTTCCACACACTTCCTTCCCTTCCCTCTCTCATTCAGCAGGGTCAGACCTGCATCATTGTCCATGGATATTCCAGTGTTTCCAGGTCCTTTCCCTCATTCTTTCTCACAGCTGTTTCCTGTAACAAAATCCTTACCTATTTAATCTCATCTTGGAAATCTTGGCATTTGCTTTCTGAAACTACTTTGTGACTTTACTGGGTGATTAACAAACATGACCAAGGCCAAGGCTTTAAAAGATACTTGTATTTTTCTCTGTGTTCTTGCCCTGTGTCATCTTCATGAGAAGGACACATTCTGCTCCTGGTCTGAGGAAGAGAATGAGAGGCTCATGGAGCAGGACAAAGTCACCCCAATCTACCCATCTGAGGTTTTTCCAGATCAATAGGTAGCCAGTTAAACTCCCAGGCAGATGAGCAAGTCCATCCAAGATCAACTGTTCGGTTCAGTTCAGCTCAGTCACTCAGTTGTATCCGACTCTTTGTGACCCCATGGACTGCAGCACACCAGGCTTCCTTGTCCATCATCAACTCCTAGAGCCTACTCAAACTCATATCCATCGTGTCGATGATGCCATCCAACCATCTCATACTCTGTCGTCCAATTCTCCTCCTGCCTTCAATCTTTCCCAGCAACAGGGTCTTTTCCAAAGAGTCAGTTCTCTGCATCAGGTGGCCAAAGAATTGGAGTTTCAGCTTCAGCATCACTCCTTCCAATGAATATTCAGTGCTGATTTCCTTTAGGAGTGACTGGTTGGATCTCCTTGCAGTCCAAGGGACTCTAAAGAGTCTTCTCCAACACCAAGATCGACTGAGCCTGACTCAGATCAGCGCAATGAAATGTCTGCTTATTGCTGTAGTGCAACACACAGAAATAGTTGCTTGTACTCAGAATTATTCTGTCAATAGAAAAGCGATAAGCTTCTCAAACAAGCCACTTGCTCTCAAATCTGTTTCTGGAGAAACCAAGACAATATGTAAATACATTTTGCTTTAAGTTACGAGACATGCCCTCAGTGGTTTAGAGTTTAAAATTTATCTTCAATTTTCAAGAACACTGGGCTGAAGAACAGAATCTGGGACCCTACATGGTACCAAAGACAAAGAGAGCTGGTATAGAGACACAACACAGAACCTTTTGTCCCTTCCCTGTGTCTTAGATGTTGAAGGGAGGCATTCCTGGTTAGTAAGTCAGCCTGTGCTCTCTTCAGGGATGAACTGAGGGACTTGGCACAAGGAAGCTCTGGATTGACTAACACGTGCTCAAAGGAACTGTTCTTTCTGGGTCAAACTACCATCCAGTTATAACTGGACAGATTCCTGCTAATTGGCATGAAGGCACATCTGGCCAAAAAGGTTCTGTTAACAAAAACTAAGGAAGAGGAGTCTTTCTACAGAGACCTTCTGCTTTCCTACAAGTGTATGAACAAACAAAACACAGGGAAACCAGCCCAGCGGAGACTGTCAGAATGGCTGAAATGGTTTGGGAAAAATCACTTCTCAAACCTTTTTCCAAGAGTCACCACGGATTAACAGCTATCCTAAGAATGTGCGGCTAGAACCAGAGTGTCCATCATTGTACATCTTTAAATGAGGAGAGATACCATGTCATGTTGACAGTTTCAGCCCCCAGCAGAGTGCCTGGCACATAATGGATACTTTATACATATTTGAACATGTGAATAAATATTGCATGATTACTTTCAAGATTCAACAATGCTTTCAGGAAAAAAGTGTTCTCGTTAAAAAATGAATTTTGCTATCTTTGAAAGTCTAGGTTATTATAATAATCCTGACTTGGCCACTTATGAAGAGAATTGCTTAATCTTCCTGTGACTCAATTTCCTCTTATAAAATTTGGAGATAATAATCACACTAATTCACAGATTTGCTATTGGATAAATTGCAATTCAAGATCAAGCATGCACGCTCAGTCGTCCAATTCCTTGTAACCCCATGGACTGTAGCCCACCAGGCTCCTCTGTCTGTGGGATTTTCCTGGCAAGAATACTGGGGTGGGTTGCCATTTCCTCCTCCAGGGGGTCTTCCCAACCCAGGAATCAAACTCACATCTCCAGCATTACAAGCAGATTTTTTTTTTTTTTAACTACTGAGCCTCTAGGGAAGCCCTAATGTCAAAAGCTTAGAACAGTGCCTGGCATCTGTTACATGTGTTATTTATGTGATCTAGATGAAGCATTAATAATAGTAGTAACACTAGTAGAAGTAGTAGTATAGAAGTGGTAAGGAGTCTGAAAATCAATCTAAACTATCCAATGATACGTCGCATAAAACTCAACTAAAATGTGAGTATTAGAGGACAATAGCAACAATTTCAGTAAACTTTCCCGTGTTTAAGCAAAAAGAGGTTCAGATAGCATCACTGACTCAATGGACATGAATCTGAGCAAACTCCAGGCGAGACCCTGCTGTGCTGCAGTCCGTGCGATTGCAAGGGGTCAGACTTGACTTAGTGACTGAGCAACAACAACACAGGTCTTAATTATCAACCTATGAACCATACTACAAAATATTCTACTGGAATTGCTTCTAGCAATATAGCTAAGTAAACAACTGAAAGTACTAAGGGATTTGGGTCCCTTGAAAAATAGGAAAATATCAGACTTTTTCATTTAAATTTTCTAAGTTATGAGATCTTTTATGTCTTCACTTTTTCCTAAAATGTTTTTACTCTTCTGCCCAGACCTAAGTTCAGAATCACTAGCCAGACTCACCAAGGAGAGCTGACTGTCAGTCATCGGGTATATTTGCCTTGTACTCAGAAGCTCTCCATGCCTAGGTGGGTGGTTTCCTGTCTGTGTTTGGTTTGAACCTGTTCCAGGCTTGTGGTTCTTGGCCAAGCTCATACTTTGTGTTATCATCCTACTGAATATTTAACGATAGTGTTGATTTTGCAATTGGGCATATGACTCCTGCACGTCTCAGAGAAACTTATGGGAATCCATCATGTTCTAATTTGCACGTTCTTTTCACACTTACACCTTGCAAGCTCCATCAAGCCTAATCTTGAAAACTTTTCCTTTTTTTCAAGATGAGAAACACATTTTGAATAATAGAATCATAGAATAAAAAATAAGAAATTTAATTAAGCTAAAGCAAGTAGGAATAAATTTCTCTTTTAGAAAATAAAAATTAGTTTTTCTTTATCAAGATAAAGAGAAAGGCAATAATGAGATAATGTGAATCTCATTATGTAAGATAATGTGAATAATCACTTGTCATGTGACCTGAGCAGACACAGAATAGGAAGTCATGAGTGCAAAATTATTTAAGAGGCACAGAGGAGACCCCTTTTCTTCTTTTGCCTCCTTCCTTAGTAAAAAGGATGTCTTGCTCACCAGTTTCTTTCTTTTGCCAGAAATTCTAATACAGTGGACACATTTCTTAAGTTTATCATTCTATTCCCTATTAAAAGACCTCTGGAAAGAACTCATACAATGCAACATCAAAAAAAAAAAAAAAGGCAACCTGATCAAAAAATGGGCAAAAGACCTGAATAGACATTTTTCCAAAGAGAAAATGTAGATAACCAACAGGCATGAAAAGATACTCAACCCCACTAAACATCAGGGAAATGTAAATCAAAACCATGAGATATCACTTCATATTTGTCAGAATGGCTGTCATCAAAAAGAACCTAGAGCCTGTTATACAGTGTGAAGTAAGTAGAAAAAAAAATCATATATTAACATGTCATTTGTTAATGCATAAATATGGAGTCTAGAAAAACAGTACTGATGAACCAATTTTCAGGGCAAGAATGGAAACACAGACCTAGAGAACAGACTTGTGGACAGAGCTGAGGGTGGGAGGGATTGAGAGAGTAGCAATAAAACTTGTACATCACCACGTGTAAAACAGAGAGCCAGTGGGAAGGTGCCGTGTAACAGATGGAGCTGAGCCTGGTGCCGTGACAACCGAGAGGATGGGATGGGATGGGGTGGTAAGTGGGAGAGGAGCTGAAGAGGGAGAGGATATATGTACACTGGTGGCTGATTCATGTTATACAACAGAAGTCAGCGCAACACTGCAGAGCAACTCCCCTCCAATTTAAAATGAATCTAAGAAAAGAACACGACAATACATGTTAGTGAGCAGGTGAAGAGAAGGAAACTCTCAGCTACTGTTAGTGAGAGTGTAAACTGTTGCAGCCAGTGGAAACAGTATGGAGATTTCTCAAACAAACTAAAGATAGAACTGCTATATGACCCAGCCAGTCCATGCATCCCAATGTTCATAGTGGCACTATCTACATTTGCCAAGATATGGAAGCAACCTAAGTGTCCATTAACATATGAATGGGTAAAGAAGACGTGGCACACACATACAATGGAGTATTACTCAGCCATAGAAAAGAATGGAATATTGCCATTTACGTGGGTAGACTTGGAGGGTATTATGCTAAGTGAAACGTCAGATAGAGATGGGCAAAGACTATATGATACCACTTACATATGGAATCTTAAAAATTACGATAAACTAGTGAACATAACAAAAAAGAAACAGACGTGCTGACATAGAGAACAAATCAGTGGTTACCAGTGAAGAGAGGGAAGGGAGTGGGCCGATTTAGGGAAAGGGATTAAGAGGCACAAGTATTTAGTTATAAAATAAGTTATAAGGATAAATTGCACAGCAAAGTGAATATAGGTAATATCTTATAATAGCTATAAGTGGATTATGACCTTTAAAATTGTGAATCACTATAGTGTACATACACCTGTTAACTTTTTAGTAAAGGAAATCAGTCCTGAATTTTCACTGGAAGGACTGATGCTGAAGCTGAAACTCCAATACTTTGACCACCTGATGCAAAGAACTGACTCATTGGAAAAGACTCTGATGCTGGGAAGGATTGAGGGCGGGAGGAGAAGGGGACGACAGAGGGTGAGATGGTTGGATGGCATCACCAGTGTGATGGACTTGAGTTTCAGCAAGCTCAGGGAGATGGTGATGGACAGGGAAGCCTGGTGTGTTTCAGTCCATGGGGTTGCAGGTAGTCGGACAAGACTGAGTGACTGAACTGAACTGAACTGATTACACATCAACTGTACTTTAAATAAAGAGAGAGAACATGTTAGGCTATTATACATCACTGACACCTTACCATCAACGTCTTTCTCACAAATCTCTCTCCCTGTCCCTCTCTCTCCCTCTTTCTCTTTTAATATTGGCAGCTAGATCAAAGTACCATTTGATGAAAATGGTGGTCTTATAAAATAATTTCATTCATTCCTCAAGGATATGTTGCAAACTCATTTCTTAAAGATAC
This sequence comes from Muntiacus reevesi, assembly GCF_963930625.1. Classification (NCBI taxonomy): domain Eukaryota; kingdom Metazoa; phylum Chordata; class Mammalia; order Artiodactyla; family Cervidae; genus Muntiacus; species Muntiacus reevesi. Next base: position 26,269,000 of record NC_089270.1, on the reverse strand, counting down.
TTGAGTAGACACTAGAGGTGCAGAATCTAATAAGCCACACATGCTCAAAATTTCTAAGCATGTCTGAGGAGAAAGCCATACATATAATAAAATCATTTTGACTCTTAGCCCTCAGAATTCCTCTGCATTACATTTGTGTACCACTGTAAACTCCTTAAAAAAACTGAAACCCCTGGATGAAGCAACATTAGTCTAACTTCACCCACAGTCTCTGCCATGGGAGCATCAACTTGGTATGAGCTCTGACTTCATGAATCTTATGCAAGAGCATCGAACAGCGAAGAGCTTCTACTCTCCTCGAATTTGTTCATTTGTCAGAGGAAAGCCTGGGTTCTCAAGAGCACATAAATCTGCTCAGCAAGTAAGCAGGCACTGATGTTATTGACGGGGCTGTGTAGGTGAGATAGGTGAGTGATCCAGAGCGAGACATTCTAAATAGGAGCACCTTTGCTCTCCCTAGGATTTTTCAAGTTCAGTGTCTTGTCCCTTTAAGGACTTCATGCCTTAACTATATGGAATTCACTTCTAGATTATGTGGAAAATAATGATCATTTTTATCAAGATTTGGAACTCTCTTAAGAAGTAGTGAAAGAGTGACACAAGATTCCAAGTAACTATCTGTAGTTGGTCCAGTTGATTAGCTAGAAATATTATTTATCTGACCATCTTGCATAGGAAACTTTTCCATTGAACTAAACAAAGATGTCACTGTCTACAAAAGGACTTATTTACTTAAACACTTCAAATTGCTCTGTACTTGCTATAGGCTCAGAGAATGTCAATGGAGTTGATTTTAAAAAGATAATCTCTGTGATAGTAAAAATTTAGAATTATCACTTTGCCCCCAGTTTGATAGTCCTCAGGTCGATAGGGTTGACAGAAGGACCACACACACACACACACACACACACACACAGAGGAAATGATAGTGATGTTTCAGGCAACAATACCATATTTCTATAATACATTGTTATTTACAAAGTATCATATGTTTCTATAATACAATGCCCTTGAACATCCATTTTTCATCATATAATCCTTAACACAAATGTTTGATTTTGGTAATATTATCTTCATTTCTTCTGACAAGAAGACTGACATTCAGGAAACTAATATAATGTATACATTTCTTTTAGGATTCAAGTGTCTAAGGATGAAGAATACCTGTGCAGTAAAAGTCTCACATGAAAACAATGCCTAGGTTCTTTATATATGGAGGTTCATGTTTAAGAAAATCTAAACTATAAAACGAGCTTCCCAGGTGGCGCTAGTGGTAAAGAATCCAACTGCCAATGCAGGAGACACAGGAGATACAAGAGACACAGTCTCGATCTGCAGGTGGGGAAGATCCCCTGGAGGAGGAAAGGGCAACCCATTCTAGTATTCTTGCCTGGAGAATCCCATGGACAGAGAAGCCTGAAGGGCTATAATCCAGAGGGTCACAAAGAGCTGGACACAATTCAAATGACTTAGCACTCACACAAACTATTAAAAAATCTGATCTCAAGATAAATTAGCTTTACTACTTTACAAAAATTTATTTACTTTATAAATTTTGGGGTTTTGTGTAAAGAATTACACAGAATTTCTTTAAATAGTAACTGCCTGGCATGATAAGTGTGTTTTTACCACTCTATTTTTTACTTATTCTCAGTAGCATTGCAAAAATGCCTACTGGGCAAATACATTTCAGTCTCTCAGTCATGTATGACTCTTTGAAACCCCATGGACTGCAGCACACCAGGTTTCCCTGTCCATCGCAAACTCCGGGACCTTGCTCAAACTCATGTCATGTCATACAGCCATCTCATCCTCTCTGCTCCCCTTCTCCTCCTGCCCCCAACCCCTCCCAGCATCAGGGTCTTTTCCAGTGAGTCAACTCTTCGCATGAGGTGGCCAAAGTATTGGAGTTTCAGCTTCAGCATCAGTCCTTCCAGTGAATATTCAGGACTGTTTTCCTTTAGGATTGACTGGTTTGATCTCCTTGCAGTCCAAGGGACTCTCAAGAGTCTTCTCCAGCACCACAGTTCAAAAGCATCAATTCTATTGCAGTCAGCTTTCTTTGTAGTCCAACTCTCACATCCGTACATGACTACTGAAAAAACTACTGGGCAAAATGAATTATAATTGCTTTCAAAATAGGTAGCTCATGTATGAGATGTACCACTTGGAAGATCACTTAGTGAAAATGGTTCCTAAGTTTGAGAGAATCTGTCCCCACATTTAAAAAAAATTAAACTCTGAAACTGATAGGTATCCTGAGATGCTGGACTACAAACTGATCATTAGTACAGGAGTCTATGTGCTCAGACACTCGGTCATGTCTGATTCTTTGTGACTCCATGGACTGTAGCCCATGGAGTCCATGGGATTCTTCAGGCAGGAATACTGGAGTGGGTTGCCATTTCCTTCTCCGGGGGATCTTCCCAACCCAAGGATCGAACCTGGGTCTCTTGCACTGCAGGCGGATTCTTTACCCACTGAGCCACTATAAGCCCACGAGTCTGCAGGAATGGAAGTATCAAAGACAAGATGCTGTTAGTACAGAACTTGATATTTTAAATAAGTTTGCCTATAAAGGGACAAGACAAAGTAAAGTAGCATAATTTGCATGGTGAGTGACTGTTATAAAATGAGGTGGGAGTGAGCTCCCAGCCCTGGATGCTGAAGCCTCTGACTCATAAATGCCAAAAGTCCTCACCTGTGGGCTTTGGGTGCTATGGGGGAGCCCTGAGGAAAGGGTGAGGCCAGAGTGTGGATTTTGTGAGTTCACGCTCCCATATTTTTCCAGGAAGATCTCAGCTAATGTCAGGTTACTACAGATCTCCTAGACTAAATATATGATTTGGATCTGCAGACCTGTGATCTCATCACCAAACCACTGTCTGGACGATAAGAGCCCCCTACCCCCCACCCCACCTCTGATGTTTCATGACCTTTTTCTGTGTGTCCCTCACCCCCACATTCCATCAGTTCATTCCAGGAGAGATAGCAAGATGAGCCAGATGCCCTTCCCCACTTGAATGTGACTACCTTCAGAGCAGCCACTCCTCCAAGTTCATAGTCTCAAGCAACTATACTCTCCTTTTTAATAACAGGTCCCATGAAGAAACAGAGGGGTTAAATTGTTTAATTCCTACCTCTTTAGAAAGAGACTATGAGAAACCCAAGCTCACCCCCAAAAAAGGCACTTATTACAGGTGACAGCAACAAAGGCAGGAAACTAGAATTCTAGTTCTGTCATCTTAAAGCAGCAGAAGACTATGGGTGCTTGGCAGCACACATTTGTGACAGGTGTAATTATAAAGTTTTATTCACTAATGGCTGATGAATGTACTCTTCGCCATCTGAATATACCTCAAAAACCAAAGAAAAGAGTTGTCAGGCAAATATATTTGTTGTCAGAGATGCTTGGAAATAAAGGAAATCATACTACCTATCTTGACCTGGAACTGAACTCAGAAAGGTCTAGAGGAAAAATTGGAGATGGAAATTGACTCCTATACTTTAAAAACAGAAGTGAAAATACTACCTGCTCATTGTCTGGGTAACTTTTACTCTTTTTCTTAACTTTAGAGTTTTTTTTTTCCCTCAAAATGTTTTCTCTATATCAAGATAATGTTATTAATGGTGCTTAATTTTAACAGATTATTTTGTTTTTCAACGTTTTTAATGTGATATATTCAAAATGTTTTACCTCCTTTTCCATGAAAGAGAATAATAAATATATGCTTGAATTCTACATATTTAACAGTTTATATCTTCAAAAATAAAAAATTAAGAATATATAAAATATAAGGCTTCCCTAATTTTTTCCCGAAGAACTGGGTCAAAAGTGGGAAAGGAGTACATCAAGGCTGTATGTTGTCACCCTGCTTATTGAAATTATATACAGAGTACATCATGCGAAATGCTGGGCTGGATGAAGCACAAGCTGGAATCAAGATTGCCAGGAGAAATATCAATAACCTTGGATATGCATATCACACCTCCCTTATGGCAGAAAGTGAAGAAGAACTAAACAGCCTCTTGATGAAAGCGAAAGAAGTGAGTGAAAAAGTTGGCTTAAAATCCAACATTCAGAAAACTAAGATCACGGCATCTGGGCCCATCACTTCATGGCAACTAGATGAGGAAACAATGGAAACAGTGACAGACTTTATTTTCTTGGGCACAAAAATCACTGCAGATGGTGACTACAGCCATGAAATTAAAAGACGCTTACTCCTTGGAAGAAAAGCTATGAACAACCTAGACAACATGTTAAAAAGCAGAGATATTACTTTGCCATCTAGTCATCTAGTCCATCTAGTCCATCTAGTCCATCTAGTCCATCTAGTCAAACTTATGCTTTTTCCAGTATTCATGTATATATGGAAGAGAGTTGGACCCTAAAGAAGGCTGAGCACTGAAGAATTAATGCTTTTGAACTGTGGTGTTGGAGAAGACTCTTGAGAGTCCACTGAACTGCAAGGAGATCAAACCATCAATCCTAAAGGAATTCAACACTTAATATTCACTGGAAGGACTGATACTGAAGCTGAAGCTTGAATACTTTGGCCACCTGAAGCTATAATATGTTGGCGAAGAGCTGACTCATTAGAAAAGACCTTGATGCTGGGAAAGATGAAAGGCAGGAGGAGAAGGGGACGGCAGAGGGCAAGATGCCTGCATGGCATCACCGACTCAATGGACATGAGTCGAGCAAGCTCCCAGAGATGGTGAAGGACAGGCAAGCAGGGCGTGCTGCAGTCCGTGGGGTCACAAAGAGTCGGACATGACTGAGCAACTGAACAACCAGAAGGGCTTCCCTGGTGTCTCAGTCAGTTCAGTTCAGTTCAGTCGCTCAGTCGTGTCCCACTCTTTGCGACCCCATGGACTGCAGCACGCTAGGCCTCCCTGTCCATCACCAGCTCCTGGAGTGTACCCAAACTCATGTCCATTGAGTCAGTGATGCCATCCAACCATCTCATGCTCTGTCATCTGCTTCTCCTCCCACCTTCAATCTTTCCCAGCATCAGGGTCTTCTCCAATGCATCAGTTCTTCACATCAGGTGGCTGAAGTATTGGAGTTTCGGCTTCAACATCAGCCCTTCCAATGAACACCCAGGACTGGTCTCCTTTAGGATGGAATGGTTGGATCTCCTTGCAGTCCAAGGGACTCTCAAGAGTCTTCTCCAACACCACCATTCAAAAGCATCAATTCTTTGGTGTTCAGCCTTCTTTATAGTCCAACTCTCACATCCATACATGACTACTGGAAAAACCATAGCTTTGACTAGATGAAACTTTGTAGGCAAAGTAGTGTCTCTGCTTTCTAATATGTTGTCTAGGTTGGTCATAGCTTTTCTTCCAAGAAGCAAGTGTCTTTTAATTTCATGGCTGCAGTCATCATCTGCAGTGATCTTGGAGCCCCAAAAAATAAAGTCTGACACTGTTTCCACTGTCTCCCCATCTATTTCCCATGAGGTGATGGGACCAGATGCCATGATCTTAGTTTTCTGAATGTTGAGCTTTAAGCCAACTTTTTCACTCTCCTCTTTCACTTTCATCAAGACACTTTTTAGTTCCTCTTCACTCTCTGCCATAAGGGTGGTGTCATTTGCACATCTGAGGTTATTGATATTTCTCCCAGCAATCTTGATTCCATCTTGTGCTTCCTCCAGCCCAGCATTTCAAATTGAAAGCAATATTAACATGTAAAATTTACAAGAGTACTTATATACCAGTGATTATTAACTGAAAATATTTAATTTAAAATTTTTACTCAAAATAGCAAGAAAAACATAAGATATATAATGCTTAATCTGATAACAGACACAAATGGTTAAAATTTTGAAACTTTTATTGAGGAACATTAAAAAAAAGACCTGAAGAATGGATAAATTCCATGAACTCTCAGAGAAGCCTGGAGGGCTCTAGTCCATGGGATTACAAAGAGTCGAACACAACTGAGTACACACACACACACACACACACACACACACACACACCACATTTATGAATGAAACACCTCAGTTAGTAGGTGTGACATTTATCCTTAATTGAATCCAATTCCAATTAATTCCAATCAAAATCCTAAGAACACTATTTGAAGAATTTTATAAGCTCATATTAGACACTTATATAGAAAAATATCCATATGGTCAAAGAGAGCCAACCAAGTTTCAGAGCAGAACAAATTAAGAGACTTGCTCTAACAGAAATAAAGGTTGCCCTGTTTCATGCAGTAATTAGCCTCCAATTAAAATTAATAAATTAATTTAAAGAAAAAAGAAATAAAGACTATAGAGGACTGTAATTACTAAGACAATATAATATTGCCTTTAAAATGAACCAGTTAAGCAATGGAGAAGAAGAAAGAAACAAGAAAGAACCCCAACATATATATATATGGAAGTTTGATATGTAATACAAATGACATTTCAACCACCGAGGGGAAGGACAGATGTTTCAATAATTCAATGAGAACAATTCATTATCCTAATGGAAGAAATAACACCAAATTCCTACAATGTACCTTTCTCAAAAGTTAGATCTAGAGGAATTAAAAGATAAATATAAAAGGCAAAATTTTTTTTAATTTTTTTAATAAACTCACAGTAGGAAAGCATTTCTTATACAAAGAAATATTAAGAATTAGATTGATAATTAAATATAAGAAAAATATTTTTTTAATTTATTTATTAAAACACCATTAAGAAACTGAAAAGATATGTTACAAACTTTTAGAAAATATTTTTTACATATATAATCAATGAAACTTCTTAAGAATAATTTCTAAAAAAGAAAGGCTATAGATGAAAAAGAACATAAACATAGAATAGAATAACAAACAAGACCTTAGTATGCACTTAAAGAAGAAAAAAGAAATGATAAACAAATATCTGGAAATATACTCAACCCTCAAAGGGATACAATTTTGAATTTTTCTGACCATATATTGCCAAAAATCAAGAAATATATTACCAGGTGTCAGTAGAAATATAAAGTCACATAAACCCTTACAATTTACTAGTGGGTGTGTAACACTTTGGAAAATAATTTGGTGCTATATGTTCAAGTTTAATGTAATGCGTGCTTTTTGACCCAACAGCCACCTTAAAATCATCAAGGAAAAGCAAAAGTAAATAAACTATCAAGAAGCTGACTCAGAGAACCTATAATTTCAGTCTGTTCTGTAGGGAATTCTACTATTTGCAGCTAAAGGCATCCAAATAGCTACACTCTCTCACTGAAGTACAAAAGAAAATGCAAAGTTTTTCTTTTTTTCATTATTATTTAAAATGGCTTTGGGAATTTTCTCAAAATAAGATTCTAAATGTAAACAGCGCACACTGTTTTCTGGTCGAGTCCTTAGGGTTTCTGAACTGCAAGTGGTGGAGCTGAGATTAAAACTAAGGTCATCTAACTCTAAAACCCAAGTAATTCACCACCATCTAGCACAACCGCCCAATAAATATGGGAAATGAGCTAGAAATATTTCAGAAAAGAAAAGTAATTAACAAAGGTTGGTCTACTAGCTATCAGAATGCATTACATAGCTACTGTAAGTAAAATAATGTGATTCATGTGTTAGAATTCTTAAAATAGAACGTGGCAAATTTTAAGTAGTCAATAAATAGTTTGCTGCATGGATGAATTTACCAACCTCTCCATCTAAATGTAATTCATTTAACCCCAAGGACCTAGACCAATATTTGTCACACATTTTATTGTGACCAGAATTCAGTCCGAGGTGGTTGGTAGAAATGCAGAGCTCCACCATTGCCCTCCCCTCCCCGCCCTCAGGAGACTCATTCTGAAGAATCAAGGTGAGAATTTTTTACTTTTCAACAAATCCTGATGATTTCTGGTATTGGTGGTCCCAGAAACCTTAAAAAACGCCTCTAAAAAAAATAGAAGCAGAGAATGGGCAATGCAGAGAAAGTGTGACTACCAGAGGAGTTTCAGTTCCCACTGTAAACACATGTGTTTGGCGCCCTAGTTTATAGGACAGTCTTAGGGGCTTGGTTATTGTCAGTACCTTTATGCAGCTGATCAAGTTTCAGTTCAGTTCAGTCGCTCAGTCGTGTCCATGCGACCCCACAAATCGCAGCACGCCAGGCCTCCCTGTCCATCACCAACTCCCGGAGTCTACTCAAACTCAGTCAAGTTTAGGGACCCAATAAAATTAAATTTCCAGATATAAAACCGGACCTTAAACTTGTTTTGTGAATGACCAGCGTGGTATATTCTGGCGGTTTTTCACTTTTCTGTACATGTCATTCAACCTTCGATAACTGGTAGGCACTCCATCCTGATTACTTCCCTTTCCCATTTTCACTTAAAGTCTTGGTAACAAAATTCATTCATCACTTTCTCTCAACATCTACAAATATCATATGTTAATGCGTATACATAGAATCTATTAAAATAGTATAGAGGATCTTATTTGCAAAGAAGAAATAGAGATGCAGACGTAGAAAGCAAATAGATGGATACTAACGGGGATAGGAGGGAAAACGGTGAGAGGGAGATTGGAATTGATGTATACACACTATTGATACTAAGTATACAGTAGGTAAATGAGAACATATGGTGTAGCACAGAGAACTCTAATGCCCTGAGGTGACCTGAAAGGAAGGGAAGTCCAAAATAGAGGGGATATGTGTATATGTATGGCTGATTTATTTTGCTATACAGTAGAAAATAACACAGCATTGTAAAGCAATCATACTCTGACAAAAATCAATGTTAAAAAAGAGAACAATCTCTAACATGACCACTGAACCAATTTTGAGATCTAGATAAATACATAAATTGTGCATATTCTGGAGAATCCTCAGTAAATATTATTTATCTCAAAAAATACTGCAAATTTAATGGTGTATTTTCCCCCATCAGCTGCTTCTTGTCATCTATAAATAACTAGTTTCATAGAAAGCAATAAACCATCTGTCATCTCCGCTCTCTACTCTTTGAACTTTCTTCTTCTAGATTAGAAATTATAAAGATTGAGAAACAATTGCATCATTCTTTTTACTGATCTACTTACCAAAACCCTATGACTCTCATCTTGCAAAAATGGCATGACTACATGAATGACATAATATAACTCTTATTTAATACCATTTATGCTAACTCATTCTCACTCACCTTTCCAATTTAAAATTTATTTCACTGTATTTATAACTGGATCATGAGATGCAGTTAATGGATCATGAGACTAATTTATTGAATCTTGACCAACATCTTTCTTTTCAAATGAAATAAAATAGATTATGATAGAAAATATATCACACTGCAAGTAATTAGGGTAAATGTTTGTTTCGATTATGTATGTATGAATACATACAAGCTAATGATAGAAAATATATTTCTTATTTTGAGTGTAAGGAAATGCATGAAAACTTCTGATTTGATAAAGTTACATGAATTTTATGAGCTACAACAGTATTTTTTAAATTTTCCTCCACTAGAAGGCATGTTAGATTACAAGGCCTATTTCTATTGGTGGCCAACAACCTTGTCTTGCTAATTCATGATAGCTTGAGCATCTCCACTTAAAGCCTGTGTCTTCTTTAAATAGCTTTCTCCCAAATCAAATTCTAGGACCTCTTACTCCCCCTGAAGTTTCCCTCCTTTCTTCATTTCTAAGGTGATCTAAACTTAAGGGGCTTGGGCATTGTCCTATCTTTCTGAGAAGGGTGCCTGGTCTGCCTGACTCTCTCAGTATTCGTTGATAACTTCTGGGTATCTGTTGATCTTGACAAGTCCCTGCCCTTGTAAGCTGAATCCTTTTGAAACTTGTGACACCCACCATGACCCATTCTCATAATCTACACACCCAGCCCTATACAGTGTGACTTTAAGCTCACCACTCACTCTCAGCTATCTTAACACCCTCTGTGCGGGTGGGGGGAAGGCAGACTCTTTCTCTTTCAGCAAAGCGTGACTGTTGAAAGCCAAAAGGCTTTCAGATTCCTACATTTGCTATTTGCTTGCAAAATTGATTCAGAAATGTATTCTAGGCCTGCATGGTCCAGTTTCTGTGACAACGGAAATGTACTTTATAAAACCACACTCTCCTACACAATGACCATTGGTCACATGTGGCTGTTTCACTCTTGAAGTGTGGTTAGGGTGACTAAGAAACTGAATTTTAAATTTCATTTAAATCAATTGAAATTCAAATAGCTGCGTGTGTCTAGTGGCTCCTGTATCAGACAGCACAATTCTGGGCAGTATCTCTGCCCTCCATGATGACAGCTTGTAAAACACCTATTCCTGATGACAAAATCATGGGGTCAGTGTAAAGTGCATAAGGATAGGAGAAGGAAAGCAACTTTTTAATATCTCTTTATATAATCCTGGCACATAGATTTTTCTCATCAGTTTTATTGAATCAAAATTTATATATAATAAAATGTTCCTACTTTAAGTATAGAGTTCAAAGAGTTTTGACAAATGTATATACTGAGGCAGGAGGTAGATGGGCCCCTCCAGGGTAAAAATGATAGGAGATTCATTCCCTATGGACTGAAACTCTAGGACGAAAATAGTAGGACAATTAAGAGAGGAGGCTGGGACCTGCCCAGACTGCATATTTCTCATTTTCAAAGGCAGGAGACTTCCCAGACCACACATACACAGAAAGACTCCTTGGAGGTCAAAGGGGAGTGATGCTGAGGGATGCTCTACCCATAGGCCTCAGAATTCATCTTGGCTAAGAGATGTGTGTGTATATATGTGAGTATCCTAAGATATACAAACACGGACTGTGAACCACGCAAATCAAAATGATTGGCCAAAGGAAACCCATAAGAAATGCCCCACATAAATGATTTAAACTGGGATATGACTCAGGGACTCTCCCTCTGAGGCTGCCCATGTGTCTGTCCACACATACTGTATTCTTTTTCCTCCTAATAAATACTTTACTTGCTTCACTACTTTCCATCTTTATGAATTATTTTCTGCAAAACCTAAGAGCCAAGGCCCTTGTCACTGGTCTAGTGCTAGGATCTGGTGCTGCTGAGACTCAAGCCTCAATCTCTGGCTGGGAACCCAAGCCCCGCTCCAAGGCGTTGCAGGCTGAGGCCACCTGAGATCATAACGAAGACCATAATGAAGAAATAGAATACTTCACTACACTCAAATTCTCTGCCTACTCCCAGTCCCTGCCAATCATTAATCTGCTTCCTGTCACTATTGTTTTGACTTTCTAGAGTTTCATATAAATACAATCAGACATACGCATTTTCTATACCTGATTTCTTTCAACCAGTGTAATGATTTGGGATTTGCTAATGTTGCTTGTGTAGGAGTCTCTATCTCTCTCTCTCTTTTTTTTTTTTGCTAAGTTATAATTTCATCATATAGATCTAACAATACAATTCACTTATCCATTCTCCATTTGACTTGGGATTTTTTGGCTTGGTAAAATTACTTCAAGAGCTAATTTATGAATAAAATATACATCTTTTGTTGACATATGTTTTCATTGTCCTTTGGAAAATTTCTAAGATTGGGAATGGTAGGTCATATGGTAAATTTATATTTATTAAGAAATTGCCAAACTGCTTTCTAAAATGATTATATTATGTATTCCCATATCACTATATGAGTTATAATTGCTCCATATCCTTACTATCACTTGGTATTGTCACTTTTTTGGATTTTAGCCATTCTCATGGGTGTGAGCTATATCCTGTCACGGTTTTAATTTGCATTTCCTTGATGACAAATGATGATGACCATCTTTATATGTATTTTTATGCAGTTCATATATCTTTTTAAGGAAATGTCTTTTAAAGTTAAAATCAAGTTATCATTTTCTTACTTTGTGGTATGAATTATTTATTGATATAATTTTGCAAGTATTTTCTCCCAATCTGTGGTTTGCCTTTTTAGTTTCTTAGCAACATCTTTCAAAAATGAGATTTTTTTTTTTGGCCTATCTGAGAAATATTTGCCTACTCAAGGTTATGAAAATTTTCAAGTATGATTTCTTCCAGATTTATAATTTTAGTTCTTAAGGTTCAATTTTGAGTTAAAGAAGCTTTTTAAAGTAATCAAAACTCTAAGTTACTTTAATATTTATTCCAGATCTCAGGTTAATATAGAACCTGCCTCATAGAGTTACTGTAAGCCTGGCACATAATAATAATTGGGTAATTATTAGACATGGACATTTATGTTTATTCCTCCAACAAATTCACTCACAGCACCAAAAGAAATACTGAATATTATCAACTAAAGTAAGGTGCTGAGAGTTAGGAAGATGTAAGCAGGGGATTTTTCAAAGGTTCCAAAGAAAAGCTAAATAAAAACTAAAAGCAAAGCTCATTCAAGAGGAAGGGATAGTTTAAAACTTTGAATGAAACCAACCATTCTCGATTTCTTCTCTTTTGTGACACTCGCTTGTCTGTTCTTAATACTGAATGTCCACTGAAGACTAAAGATGCTGGTGCCTGTTTGGTTGCTGGGATCACATTCTGTATATACATCTAGAAATTGGCACAAAGCAAAAGGAGAATCATGGATGAAAATAAGAATACTTTTTCTATTGCTTTCCCTTCTAGATAAATCTACATAATCTCTTCCATCTTTAAAGTTATTAAATTGTTAGCTTCTTTTTAACAATTCATTGGGAAGTTAGAGCATCAATTTCAACCAAGTGTCTAGAAGAATACTTGCAGTGCTTTCTCTAGGAACCCCTGTTGGCTTAGTTCATACTTCTGCAGAACCATGTAGAAGAGGAGCTATTTCCCACTGGAAATTAACGTTACCTACATGTGATTTTTGTCCCCTTTGGCCCTCCTGAGTTGAGAGTGGGGTTATTCAGAGTCAAGCCAAAGGTGATTGGACCTACGGATCCTGACAAGAACACAATGGAATGCTTCATAGTGTGGGTGTAGGGGGCAGTGAAACTGACCCCATCTCATCCTGATTAACATGTGATTGCCCTGCATGTGATACTTGAAATGCAGCAAAAATCCCGGAGTATGTTCCTTGTTCTCTGCACTCACCTACCCGTTGCGTGCAAGAGAAAGCTAGACTCCTCCATCTGGTAAATGATTTTCTTGGATGTTGCAACCACAGAAGCCTTATCTAGTGGGTTATCTGTTTACCTGTTCTAGTGGACCTGTTGGCCAACTGACAAGTATTTGCATGTATATAGGGTCACACTTTCTGTTTCTCACATTGCTATACATTTGTAAATGAAAATAATGAGCATCACATGGATCTGAGATCATTAGAATGGGTTTTCCTTTTCTGATCTGACCCGACACCTGATGCTGGGGACATTTTTATCAGGGTCAAATGGACTCTCAGACTCTGACAAGCATGGTAGAATTAAGGTCTTCACCAATGCATTGATTCAACTTTTCAGTGAATATTCATTACTCTTTTAATGGGTACTTTTCTAGACAACAGAGAATAAACCAAAGTCCTTGATCTCCTCAGTGCTTTATTTAAAATGGATAACCAACAAGGGCCTACTGTATACCACATGGAACCCTATTCAAAGTTATATGGCAGCCTGGATGGGAAGGGAGTTTGAGGGAGAATACATGTGTGTGTGTGGCTGTGTCCCTTTACTGCCCACCTGAAACTATCACAACATTGTTAATAGGCTATACTCCAATATAAAATAAAAAGGTTTTTTTAGAAAAATCCTTGTTCTCATTGAGTGGGCTTCTAACAACTCATACATACTAAGGATGACAAGCTTTTTGTGCCTTTTTCATGCTATGAGACATAACACAGGGGTCAATGAATTTATCTTAATTCCATCTCACAAGCTCTGCTTCTCTTACCCTCCAAACCTTGGCAGAGAGGACAGAATTTTAAACTGAGGCAGATTTATGGGACTTGGCTCCTCAGCCCCTTCTCCCGAGGAGGGGTAAAGATCCTGAGATGAGTAAAGAGATCAGGTCCTAAGGTGGACTTTTCTCGTAATGAAATGGGACTTATTGGATCATGCTTGCTGCCTTTGGGACAAGGAGCCCTATTCAGGTATTCCCTTGAATAATCCTCTGAGTTTAAAGCTGAATTTAGCTCACCCCTTTTAACTCAGATGTATCCATATTATGTCATCTTTTCCATTCTGGCATCCACAGCTGGATCTATTTAAGTTGGGGCCAAGATGGACCTGTGGCATACCTCACATTTGACATTCTTTTGTCCATATCTGGGCCATTGCATATTAGCAGGAGTTAGCTGGCTTCTTGAGCTAAGTCCTGGAATCCAGTACAGACACCAGAGATCCTGAGGCACAGACTAAACGAACCTGTGTTCCTGAAATGCAGGTGCATGAAATACAGAGTAAGAGACTGGAAATTAACAAAATTTAGCCATGAAAACAAAATTTATGCTGGAAAAGTGAAGAGGTACACATGAGTTAAATATATGTAGACAAATATATATTTAATAATTATCTTTGTTTTTGTTCAGTAGCTAAGTCGTGTCCAACTCTTTGCAACTCTATGAACTGTAACGCACCAGGCTTCCCTGTCCTTTACTATCTCCTGGAGTTTGCTCAAACTCATGTCCATTGAGTTAGTGATGCCATCCAACCATCTCATCATCTTTTACTCCCTTTTCCTACCCTCAGTCTTTCTCAGAATCAGGATCTTTTCCAACGAGTCAGCTATTCCCATCATGTGACCAAAGTAGTGGAGCTTCAGCTTTAGCATCAGTCCTTCAAATGAATGTTTGGGGTTGATTTCCTTTAGGATTGACTGGTTTGATCTCCTTGCAGTCCAAGGGACTCTCAAGAATATTTATTCTTGGAAGAAAAGCTATGACAAACCTAGACAGCATATCAAAAACCAAAGAGTTCACTTTGTTGACAAAGGTTCATATAGCCAAAGCTATGGTTTTTCCCAAAGTTCTGTATGGATATGAAAGTTGGACCATAAAGAAGGCTGAGTACCAAAGAAGTGATACTTTTGAATAACATCTTATGTAAATGTATATGGGCTTCCCTGGTAGCTCAGATGGTAAAGAATTTGCTGTAATACAGCTGACCTGGGTTTTATGACTGGGTTGAGAAGATTCTGTGGAGCAGAGAATGGCAACCCACTCCAGTATTCTTCCTTGAAGAATTCCATGGACAGAGGAGCCTGAAGGGCTACAGTCTATGGGGTTGCAAAGAGTCGGACACTACTGAGCAACTAACACCTTCACTTTCTTTCATATAAGTACACCTGAAACTTACATAATATTGTAAGTCAGCTATTGTTGTTCAGTTGCTAGATTGCGTCCAACTCTGCAACCGCATGGACTACAGCACGCCAGGCTTCCCTGTCCTTCACATCTCCCGGAGTTTGCTCAGATTCATGTCCATTGAGTCAATGATGCTATCTACCCATCTCTATATCAACTATACCTCAACAAATTAAAAAAAGACTGGCATGGAAACAGACTTTACAGCCTTTAGCCTGAATTACAAGCATTGCCTATTAAAAACAAAGGCATTATGCAGATTTCAGAGACCAAGGGTGCTCTTGTTTGGGAATAATAAGCCAGAAGACATAACGAATTCTCAGAACTTATATTTGTCTACCTCTTATGACTGGCTCTTTGGGAAATGGCATTGTATCTTTGGAGATGTGACTTGACTTTTCACTCCCTACTTTATTTACCCTAGTGAAAAAAGGTTGGAAAGGTTGACTATTTCAAAGGTGAAAGGGTTGAACGTTACTTGAAACTGAGCTCCAGTTTTAAGATTTTTTGTTGTGCATCTCAGTGTTTTGAATGGTGGCGTGCAAAGTGCATCATTATGACATAAGTACACTTGGGCATTTCATTTTCACTATTTCCTCTGCAAGGAAACTTGATGTTCTAGACAAAATGGACCAAGACACAACAGTCTTGATACTCTTTCTCTCCTATATCCCACAGAATTTAATATTTGGCAATGTGAAAACTCAGCCTACAATTTGGGCCTCCTCTAAGACTTGGGGCAGCCCCTGGGTAGGTTCATGTAGCTTCAGGTTTAGGGCATGAAACCTGGAAGGAAGTAATTAAATATTTTCTTCTTTTAGATCTCCTTTGTATGTAAGTATATATATCCAAACATGGCTCCTGGAAAAACCATATCTTTGGTTATGTGGACCTTTGACAGAAAAGTGAAGTCTCTGCTTTTTTTTAAAAATGTTGTCTAGATTTGTCAAAGCTTTTCCTCCAGGGAGCAAGATTCTGGAGAGTCCCTTGGACTACAAGGAGATCAAAACCATCAGTCCTATTCATTGGGAGGACTGATGCTGAAGCTGAAGATCTAATACTTTGGCCACTTGATGGGAAGAGCTGACGTATTGGAAAAGACTCTGATGCTGGGAAAGATTGAGAGCAGAAGGAGAAGGGGGCGATAGAGGATGAGATGGTTGAATGGCATCACTGACTCAATGGACACAAGCTTGAGTAACCTAGGAGATAGTGAAGGACAGGGAAGCCTGACAAAAAGTCATGGGGACACAAAAAGTCAAACATGACTTAGCTACTGAATAACAACAACAAAGATGATTATTAAATTATATTAAATATATATTTGTCTACCTATATTTAACTCATTTGTACCTCTTCACTTTTCCAGCATAAATTTTGTTTCCATGGCTAACTTTTGTTAAAATGCTAGTCTCTTATGCTGTCTTTCATACACCTGCACTTCAGGAACACAGGTTCATTTAGACTGTGCCTCAGGATCTCTGATGTCTGTACTGGATTCCAGGACTTAGGTTAAGAATCCAGCTGACTCCTGCTAATATGGAATGGTCCAGATATTGACAACAGAATGTCAAATGTGAGGTATTCCACAGGTCCAGTTTGGTCCCAGCACAAATATCTGCACAGTAGTTGATTTACAATATTATACAAGTACAATATTGTGACTCCCAGTTTGATAAAACAAGAAATGCTGAATGAGTATTGCTTTCATCTATGGAAACTCTTTCCAGTCCCTGAAATCTATTGACCGTGTGAAATCTCATGAATTCTCTGGACTACAGTGATTATTCACAACTTTGTGAAGATCTATTGGTTAACGTGCTCTATTCCTTTCTGTTAGTTGACAACAAGCTTGTCAGGAAATGCATCCTCACTTTCATCTGTGTCCAAAAGTGACATTATACTTTGGCGTGGCCTCTGAACTAATTGCTATACATACAAAGTGGTGGATTTTGTCCAGCAGTAGTGTGATGAGGAGAGCAATTCATTCATTCTTCAAATACCTGATGAACTCCTACTAAGTGCAAGACTGAGATCTACAATAGCAAACAAGCTAAGCAAACAGCAAGTACAATTTAAGTGGGAATCAACTTTGTGTAATCAATTTTTTAAAATGTGTAGGTAAAATGATAAACAACCACAACCTAATGTCACTATTCCTGGAGCAGAGTGACCAGAAGGAAATGAGAGGTAAGTGTAGGCAATGGCCATATTCTGGAGGCTTAGGGGATCATGAAGAGTCTGTACTTATAGTCTGAGTACAGTGGAAAGTCCTTGGAGCAATTTAGTCAGGGAGGGACACGACAGGATTTATTATGTAACTACTCACAGCAAAAACCTATCATTTTCAAAGGGGAAAGAACAGCTTCCTGCCACAAAATCCCAACTCCCTAGGTAACAAGACGAATAAATTAGCCTTTCTATTTTGTTATTTCCTTTAAAACGTCTCCAGCATAAAGCATCCTCTAGCACACTTATATGCACAAACATAAACATATGAGGTGCCCATGAATAGCCATCCATTATACTCATCAAGGACAAAAAGAAGTAGAGAATAGTTCTTTCCAAAGCCTGGTATTTCTTTCCTATGAAGGAAATTCAAATTATATAACTCTGAATCTCTCCAAACCCCATTTCCTCATTCCATATTTAGGGTGGTAACCAACTTGCTTGATTGGTAAATGGGATAAAAGTAACTGGGTATAAAAATAACTGGCTCACCTTCCAGATATTCCTCATGAGAATGGATCTGCCCATAGAGAGCAAAAAAAAAAAAAAAAAAAAAAGATTTGTTCCGTGCCTCCATGGCAAAAGCATTACTAACACAGGCCTCATCCTTGTGGCCACCTCTACCATCACTGCCGTGATCCAGCCAGTGTGTGTGTGTGTGTGTGTGTGTGTGTGTGTGTGTGTGTGTATGCTTAGTCACTCAGTCGTGTCTGACTCTTTGCAACCCCATGGACTGTAGCCCACCAGGCTCCTCTGTCCGTGAGATTCTCCAGGCAAGAATACTTGCGTGGGTAGCCCTTCCCTTCTCCAGGTTATCTTCATAATCCAGGGATCAAACCCGGGTCTCCTGCATTGCAGACAGATTCTTTGCTGTCTGAGGCACTGGTAAATCTATCTAAATCTGAGTTCAACATTAGCAAGTCCACTTAATTAACAAACATAAAGCCTAATTCTCTAATCTATTATTTATTAGAAACAAAAATATTTTAGCTTCCATGTCTATTATTTCTCAGCTTGTTTGAAAACAAGATGGAGGAAATGACGTACCATTTTCAGTAGGGAATGGTGCATAGAGACTCCAGATTCAGATGCCTACTGAGAACATAGCACTGGCTTAGATTCTCTCAAAGATATAAAGGGAAAGGTAAATATACCATTCGTACTGAGGAAATTTATAATCCTTTCTGCTAATTTTTTTTATAAGAAAAACAGCTTCTTAGACAGAATCAAAAACTCCATATTAAAAAACAGGAATAATCAGTTTGGAGTCCCCCAAGACTGCTTCATGTTCTGTTTACACAGAACTGGACAACCACAGAAGCAGAGGGAAGGACTGATGGGTAGAATGCTCACGTTTTGTACTCAGCATTCTCCTCGTCTGTTCATTGTCCTTCATTGTCTTCCAAGTATTGATCTGTAACCTTTACCTTTGATCACTGCTTTTATTTCAGCTATTTTCAGCTCTGTTTTCCACTCTGTCTCCAACAAGAGATAGTGGAAGAGGAATCCTGTTCTTGGCTCCTTTTATCCAATTTCTCATCTGGTCCATTTGGACGTATTACTGAAACTCTATTGCTTAACATACAAAGAATAGTCATGTGGCAATTCAGAGCCTGCTCCAACTCTCAACCCAAAAAGAGGGAGCTACATATAACTTCCTATCTAACTCTCTTGTGGAAAAAGTGAGAGGTAAATACGTGAATTTAAATTCAGGTCTGAGAAAACACACTACACATAATGGAGACTGACATGATAGAGACAGACACTTTTGTCAGCTTCACAGTGAAACCAAATATAGATTTATCCATCTTCACTAGAGGAAACAATGATTTACTGAGTGTGATGGTTGAATGAACTGAAGATCAAACTATGCTTGATTTGCTTCCATGTATTTTAACATATTTTTTACTTTTTCTAAGTGAAATAAAGAGTCACTTCATCAAATTTTAGAATTAGAATGAAGTAAATATTGCATTAAAGTGTCATATAGAAGCTCTGTATAACAGTTTTTCTATATATGTTTGTTTGGTTTTTTATTTCTTTGTTACTTTGAAGTACCTAAGAAGGAATATTTCTCAGTCCAAATGAATGAGGCAATTATAGCACTTATTAATACACATCCAGGTGTACTTGACCCACATTTCTTGCACCTACTCTAGAACCCTTACCCAAGGAATTTGTTTATCCTATTGGCCTTGTTCCATGAAAAATGAAATGGATGTGAACCTGAGCATAAGTTGTTGACCATTTTTTTTTCTGTTATAAAATGTTATGACCATTTTTCTCTCTGTTATAAAACTTGTCCAGAGAGACTTAGAAAGGATGTTCATAGCCTTTTCATCTGATATGCACCCATACCAAACAGGTTAAGACAGGAGTAGTGTAGGTGTATGAATAAAAAAAATTAAGGTCAATTTCCTGCAGTGTCACAGGTAGTAAGTGAGCTTGCATAAACCACTGTATAAGCCATTCCCCCACAACTGAATTTACAAACTTAATTCTCTAATTGTCTTTCTCTAAGTTCTGGGGAGTGAATTACCCATCTGGCAACCTGCCTCACTTCTGACTGACTCAGAAGCACTTCCATAGCAGCTGCCACATTTTTTTTTTTTTTAAAGAATGGGTGGAGTTGCTGCTATGAGTCATGAAAGAATGAGAAATTCAGGGGTAAGGTGAAAGGTGAAGTGTATATTCCAACACATTTCACAAGGAAGGGTCAAGGATTAAGAAAGATCAAGAATCAAATTTCCTCTAGAAATGTTGGGAGGAATTATTAATTAAATTTTAAAGACTACTCTTCTGAGAGTCATCCTTCCTTAGTCTTCCCAAAAATAGGCACCCACAAACATTCACAAACAGTTGAGAGAGAGAGAGAGAAAAAACTGCTCTCATTTCAAACCCCTCTATGGTAAATATACTTTTCCCATGATTATTCTATCATATGGCTAAACTTAACATTCTGAATCATTGATTATAGGTTAATCGAATGAAATTAAGCCTTTCAATTTTATCCTTGGCCATCAAGCAATGCATGGACTTAGAAGAATTTACCTAAACACCAAGAATACAGTTTAGCAAAAGAACAGCATGTATATTATCTATGGTGAAACAGATCACCAGCCCAGGTGGGATGCATGAGTCAAGTGCTCGGGCCTGGTGCACTGGGAAGACCCAGAGGAATCGGGTGGAGAGGGAGGAGGGAAGGGGGATCAGGATGGAGGATACGTGTAACTCTATGGCTGATTCATATCAATGTATGACAAAACCAACTGGAAAAAAAAAATAAATAAGAAAAAAAATAATAAAAGTAATACAATGTAAAAAAAATAAGTGTATATATATATATATATATATATATATATATATATATATATATATATATTCTTAAAATTCAAGTAGAATCCAATAAGCAGATTATGTGCAAATGGATTCTTTTAAATTAGTTTACAACTGGTAGTTTAAGATTCCCAAAATAATGTGACAATATATGAGTCCAAGGGTTTAACCCAGCAGATCTGAATAGAGTACAGAAATCACTAATTGTGGGCACCAAGGCTTGGAGATCACTAGCTTAACCCTGGTCAGAGCAATGGCCTTGAAATTTAGCCAATAAGTCTCTCAGTCTTTTGGAAGAGCTTGTTGGGGACCCACAACAAATTAGAATTTTGTTTATAAGTCAGTAATTTTAAAATGTATAGCTCCCAAGGAAAAGCATTGGGCTTCCCCAGTGGCTCAGAAGATAAAAAATCCACCTACAATGCAGGAGACCTGAGTTCAATCCCTGGGTGGGGAAGATCCCCTGGAGGAGGGCATGGTACCCCACTCCATTATTCTTGCCTGGAGAATCCCATGGATAGAGGAGCCTGGCACGCTACCGTCCATGGGGTAGCAGAGTCGGACATTACTGAGAGAGTAACATACACAACACACAAGGACTAGCTTTAGCAAGGACTTCCTCACCCTTAGTTGTTTTAGAAGTAGACATATCTAAGCTTCTACTGATTCAAGGTCTGACTGGACCCTGAGAATAAGGGACAGAAATAAACACTCTTCCCAGGGAATTTCTTCCATTGTGTTTATGGATGAGGGGGATGGTTGGCACCACAGCATTGCACAGTGGTCAGCAGCACCGGTCGTCATGAATCCTGGTTCTGCCTCCTCCTTGTTCAGTCCCCTTAGATGACTGTTGACCTCGCCACGTGTCTCTTTCCCCATCCTTACGAAGACAAAGGCATTACTTGTGTGTTAGCATTGAAGAGAGTAAGTGTAACATGCTTAGAACAGTGCCAAGCACGTAAAAAGCTTCTCAAAACTGTACAGTTCAGGAAACACAAAGGTCTCCGTAGGTTAGCCACTTTTTCCAGGTTACACAGTGGCAGAGTTGAGATTTGAACCCAGATCTCTGACCTCCTCGCCTACAAGCTCAGCCCTGGTTTGCTCATTGTCACTTCCCCAGAATTGTGCAAACAATTGTCATGCTAAGGAATTGGTGAAAATTGATTTAACACTTCTGCCAAATAAGAAAGTTTTACTTGAAACCTTAAATGAGCTTTTTTGTTTTTCTGATACAGTGGTGGATGGGGACAGTCACCTCCTCTGAGATATTTTAATCTGCTAAAACAGGAAGCACTACACATGAGTTGAAATCTGGAATATGGACTATAACACTGTGACTAATGGATTGTTCTTTCAGGGACCCATTTTACCTCCAGACCTCTGCATTTTGAAGAGCTGCTCTGAAGGTCATGATACAATTTGTAACATAATCGTATTTTCTGTCCCAGCAATTCAACAGAGTCAGAGGGCAACAGAACAATGCCATTATCTGTACTCTAAAGTCACAATTCTTTGGTTCTCAACGAAGCGTTTGCTGACGTGTGACTCTTGAACACCCTGTTTATCTTCTCACAGAGCCATCATAACCATTGCAGGTGGCCACAGTTTTTTTCCTCAAAGGAATGTATTTCTGACCCTAAAGAAGGAAGCCGGCTGTGACACAAACTCCCAGCCAAACAAGACTGCGTTTTCACTTGTTACAGGATAAGACAAGTAAGTAATGGATGTGATGAAACACAGATCTCGGAAGCAAGGGCACAATGGAAATGTCAGGTACTGAAGATTCCTTTTTCATGTGACTCACTCAGGTGAGATAAAGGCTGTTAGTTTTCATATAGTGGCAGTCTGGGGCACAACTCATCATAAAGCCTTGCAAGAAATTCTCTGAACTATTCTATAAAATATCTTCTGACCCTTGACAATGCCCAGAAGGGGCAGTTTGGGGTCTAGTCTGAATGTGACTCATTGTCCCACATGCAAAGGGAATACATTAATCTGTAACAATCTGTTTAACTTCCACTCCTGTGCCCCATCCTAACTTCCCAGAAATTTCAGCCCAACCTTGAGTTCTTGTATGAATTGGCTCTCCAGTTGTGATGACTGCTATGATAAAAGCTGAGTAAGAATTTCTGACTGCTCTCCACCTCAAAGGGGAGGGATCTCCTTGACACAGAAAACGCAAATAACTGGTTACTCCATTTCTTCAAGGATACAACTTTCCTCTCAACAAATGACGAGTTGACCTGGAAGCCGCTTTTAAACAGAAAAAAGTACCCTCCAGTAAAGTAACCCAATTTAACAGTAATTATTCTCATCAAAGACTCAATGACCAGATTCTACATATTTATCCTGACTCAAATTACCCATATTAGCTGTTTACGGAAGAAAACTTGCTTGCTGCTGGAAGAAAAGCTATGACCAACCTAGATAGCATATTAAAAAGCAGAGACAATACTTTGCCAACAAAGATCAGTCTAGTCAGAGATACGGTTTTTCCAGTAGTCATGTACGGATGTGAGAGCTGGACTATAAAGAAAACTGAGTGCCAAAGAATTGATGTTTTTGAACTGTGGTGTTGGAGAAAACTCTTGAGAGTCCCTTGGACTGCAAGGAGATCCAACCAGTTCATCCTAAAGGAGATCAGTCCTGGGTGTTCATTGGAAGGACTGATGTTGAAGCTGAAACTCCAATACTTTGGCCACCTGATGTGAAGAGCTGACTCACTTGAAAAGACCCTGATGTTGGGAAAGATTGAGGGCAGGAGGAGAAGGGGACAACAGAGGATGAGATGGTTGGATGGCATCACCAACTCCATGGACATGAGTTTGAGCAAGCTCTGGGAGATGCTTGGTGTGAAGGACACAGAAGCATGGTGTGTTATAGTCTATGGGATCTCAAAGAGTCAGACATGACTGAGCGACCTGAACAACAATATTAAAGACATGAAAACAACCCAGGTGCCCATCAATAGATAACTCGTTTAAGAAAATGTGTCTTTTTACCAGCCATAAAAAGAATGAAATATTGGCATCTGCATAAGCATGTATCAATACCTAGAGAATATTATACTTAGTGAAGTCAGTCACACAAAGACAAATATTATATGATAGGACTTATATATGGAATCAACAAAATAATACAATTGAATCTGTATACAAAATAGAAACAGACTCACAGACAGAAAACAAGCTTATGATAACAGAAGGGGAAAGAGAGGGAGGGAGTGAGGAACAAATTAGGAGTATGAGATTGACAGATGTGAAGTCCTGTACATAAGTATTGCATTCAACACCTTGTAATAACTTATAATGAAATATAATCTGAACAAAAACCAACTTAATCACTTTGCTGTACACTTGAAATTAACACAAACCTCTAAATCAACTACACTTCAACTAAAAAAATGTACAAGACACAAATAAATCAGTTAGATTAAATAAAACAGCAGAAAATAGTATTGCTGCAATGGTGTAGAATGCATGAATAATGACGCACATTAGAAATGCAGCGAGAGTTATAAGAAAACATAATTAAATTCCATGTTTTATGGAATTTATCATAGCATATATGATTGAAAAATGATATACGTTATTGAATATATGTCATTGAATATGTATTATTGAAAGAATTATATATATTATATGGAAATTCATTCAAGTATAGAATTTATTTATGGAAGACAATTGATGTAAGAGATCATTTAACCAATCAATTCTCTTAAATTACAAAGATTTATTGCTACATAGTTTACATTCATTACACACACCAGGGCTGGAGATATGATTCCAGAAAAGATAGGCTTAGTCCCTGCTGTCCTAGAGTATACAATCTAGTGGAGATGTGGCCAGATTAAGATGCAATAACATTGTCACCCAGTAGGTGTGGTGATGTGGGTTGTACAAAGAAACCTCAGGACCATACAGGGTGCACACCTTGTGGGTTCCAGGATCACCGGAAGAAAAGAAGAGAACTCTGATGATGGTGTAGCAGTTAATCTGACAAAGACGCTGAAGTTAAGAGAAGGAAAATATTCCTGGCATACGTATGTGTTAAGTCGGTTCAGCCATGTCTGACTCTTTGCGATCTCATGGACTGCAGCCTACCAGGCTCCTCTGTCCTTGGGATTCTCCAGGAAGGCCGACAGAAAGGCAAACACTTAGAAAGAGGGGAACATTAGCTCTGGAGATAGATGGTCAAGGATGTCTATAAAAAGAGTCTCAACTCAAGTTCCAGAGAGTTCTGACATGACCTAAAAGATCAGTTACAGAAGAAGCAGTTGGCAGTTTTATTTACCTAGAAGTGCCACTCTTGACCCACAGATCATCAGCAGGCACACTTCAAGTCCTATCAGAACTTTAAGTGTAACTATAAATACACAGAGTTAGAAATTAAACATTTCATTTGAATATTTCATACCATTAAAGATGACACACAGAAATGGAGATTACCCCCAATGTGTTTAAATCTCTAGATCAGATGTCACACAAAGAAAATGGCAAAGTTCTTTGGGAGGGTGTTATGTACACCATCTTCATTGAGTTAAACCCTATCTCCTCCCCAACAACTCTGACAAAAGGTATATTAGGCTAGATAATAGGGAATACAGAAGGGTTATGAGATCACGTAACTTGGGGCTCCAAAGGGGTTACATTTTTCTTGGTAAGTGGACATAAAAAAGAAGAAAAGAGTGATTAACTAATAGTGTAAATAATGTTAGAAAGCACAGTATTTGCTCTATAGTCCATTGGTGTCTAATTTCTGATGATTAGGTTAGGTATGCTTTCCTTGAAGAGGAAACTTTCCTAGGATTGGTGGAAGAAAGGAGGCAGAAAATGGAGAAGACTTTCCAGACAAAGAAAACAGAGCAACTCTTCAGAGACTAGCACGGTCATGGCGTACACACACATGGGTCAGTGAGCCTGTCTCAGTTCAGTAGAGTAGCTCAGTCATATCCAACTCTTTGCAACCCCATGGACTGCACCATGCCAGGCAGCCCTGTCCTTCACCAACTCCCAGAGCTTGCTCAAACTCAAGTCCATCAAGCTGGTGATGCCACCCAACCATCTCATCCTCTGTTGTCCCCTTCTCCTTCTGCATTCAACCTTTCCCAGCATCAGGGTCTTCTCCAATGTGTCAGTTCTTCATATTAGATGGCCAAAATATTGGCGCTTCAGCTTCAGCATCAGTCCTTCCAATGAAGACCCAGGACTGATCTATAGGATGGACTGGTTGGATCTCCTTGCTGTCCAAGGGACTCTCAAGAGTCTTCTCCAACACCATAGTTCAAAAGTATCAGTTCTTCAGCACTCAGTTTTCTTTATAGTCTGACTCTCACATCCACACATGACTACTAGAGAAACCATAGCTTTCACTAGACAGACCTTTGTCAACAAAGTAATGTCTCTGCTTTTTAATATGCTGTGTAGGTTTGTCAGAGCTTTTCTTCCAAGGAGCAAGTGTCTTTTAATTTCAAGGCTGCAGTCACCATCTGCAGTGATTTTTGAGCCCAAGAAAACAAAATCTGTCACTGTTTCCATTGTTTCCCCATCTGTTTTCCATAAAGTGTTGGGACCAGATGCCATCACTTAGTTTTCTGAATGCTGAGTTTTCATCCAACTTTTTCACTCTTTCACTTTCATCAAGAGGCTCTTTAGTTTTTTTTCATTTTCTACCATAAGTGTGGTGTCATCTGTGTATCTGAAGCTATTGTTATTTCCCCTGGCAATCTTGATTCCAGCTTGTGCTTCATCCAGTCCAGCATTTTGCATAATGTACTCTGCATATAAGTTAAATAAGCAGAGTGACAATATACAGCCTTGACATACACCTTTCCTGATTTGGAACCAGTCTATTGTATCATGTCCACTTTTAACTGTTGCTTCTTGACCTGTGTACAGATTACTCAGGAGGCAGGTAAGGTGGTCTGGTATTCCCATTTCTTTAAGAACTGTCCCCAGTTTGTTGTGATCTACACAGTCAAAGTCTTTGGCATAGTCAATAAACCAGAAGTAGATGTTTTCCTGGAACTCTCTTGCTTTTTTGATGACCCAACGGATGTTGACAGTTGAATCTCTGGTTCTTCTATCTTTACTAAATTCAGCTTGAACATCTGGAATTTCACAGTTCGTGTTCTGTTGAAGCCTGGCTTGAAGAATTTTTAGCATTACTTTGCTAGCATGTGAGATAAGTGCAATTGTGTGGTAGTTTGAACATTCTTTGGCATTGCCTTTCTTTGAGATTGGAATTAAAACTGACCTTTTACAGTCCTATGGCCACTGTTGAGTTTTCCAAATTTGCTGGCATATTGAGTGTAGCACTTTCACGGCATCATCTTCTAGGATTTGAAATAGCTCAGCTGGAATTCTACCACCTCCACTAGCTTTGTTCATTGTGATGCTTCCTAAGGCCCACTTGACTTCACATTCCAGGATGTATGGCTTTAGGTAGGTGATCACACCATCATGGTTATCTGGGTCATGAAGATCTTTTTGTATAGTTCTTCTGTGTATTCTTGCCACCTCTTCTTAATATCTTCTGTTTCTGTTAGTTCTTCACTTTCTGCTAGGTCCATACCATTTCTGTCCTTTATTGAGCCCATCTTTGCATGAAATATTCCTTTGGTATCTCTAAGTTTCTTGAAGAGATCTCTAGTCTTTCCCATTCTATTGTTTTCCTCTATTTCTTTGCATTGATCACTGAAGAGACTTTCTTATCCCTCCTTGCTATTCTTTGGAAATCTGCATTCAAATGGGTGTATCTTTCCTTTTCTCCTTTGCCTTTAGCTTTTCTTCTTTTCTCAGTTATTTGTAAGGCCTCCTTAGACAACCATTTTGCCCTTTTGCATTTCTTTTTCTTGGGAGTGGTCTTTAGCACTGCCTCCTGTACAATGTCATGAACCTCTGCTTATAGTTCTTCAGGGACTCTGTCTATCAGATCTAATCCCTTGAATCTATTTGTCACTTCCACTGTATAATTGTAAGGGATTTGATTTAGGTCATACCCGAATGGTCTAGTGGTTTTCCCTACTTTCTTCAATTTAAGTCAGAATTTGGCAATAAAGATTTCATGATCTGAGCCACAGTCAGCTCCTGACCTTGTTTTTTCTGACTGTATAGAGCTTCACCATCTTTGGCTGCAAAGCATATAATCAATGTGGTTTCAGTATTGACCACCTGGTGATGTCCATGTGTAGAATTTTCTCTTGCATTGTTGGAAGAGGGTGTTTGCTATGACCAGTGCATTCTCTTGGCAAAACTTTGTTAGCCTTTGCCCTGCTTATTTTGTACTCCAAGGTCAAATTTGCCTGTTACTTCAGGTATCGCTTGACTTCCTACTTTTGTATTCCAGTTCCCTTGAATGAAAAGGACATTTTCGGGCAGTGTTAGTTTTAGAAGGTCTTGTAGGTCATTATAGAACCTTTCAACTTCAGCTTCTGCAGCATTACTGGTTGGGGCTTCGAGTTGGATTACTGAGCCTGTCTAAAACCAAAGAAACATTTGAGAATTTAGAAACCAGTTGCTTTGAACCGGTAGTTGGGATGAGATACTGGAGAAATTTGAAAACCAGAAGTCACACAATTTGATATTTTAAGGAAGAAAAGCATTGAAGAATTGAATTGGAGAATGTAGAAGTAGTCTTTCCTTTATTCCAACAGTACCACAAAAGAAAAATATAGAAGATAAAATTCCACAGCCACTGGTGTCAACATAAATATACAAATGGCTGAATGGCGAGACCTTGGATATGAAATAAAAACCAGGACTCAATAACAAAGTCATTTCAAAAGAAAAATATTTAAAAACCCATGAGACCACTCTCTGGATAAAGGAGAGAATGTGAAAGGCATGGATGAGTTGAGAATGACTAAGTAGCTATGAAAATAGTGACATCACTTTTCTACCTCCGTAGAAAAGAAAGATGGAGTCATAGATGGTAAGTTTGGTTTTATTACCATGGAGCTCAATAATGGGGTGCTCAAATAGAAATGCTTATTTAGATGTGTTCACGCAGGAGGAGAGGTTTGGAGTCATAGGACATATTTTTACAGAGATTTTCTAATGAAAAGGTCAGAATAGTGATTGTTTCATTTACAGCAAAATTCTTACTTCCAACAAAACCTAAACCAAATGTCAAGTCTTTTCTGTTGTTTACAAACAAAAGAGAGAGGCACTTGACAGGAGTGAAGTTGCTGGAGCTTCTTTCTTCACCAAATCCTTCACTTCATGGTATTCTAGGGACTATGAACTAGGAAATACAAGTAGGAAGACAATCATGGGAAGAAGTTGAACCAGCCCAGGGGAGTTTCTTCACCAGAAGAGCCATGGCTGTCAAGAGTGGGAACAATGTGTGAAACACTCTGAGAGCCAAACTGGAACTGAGTGAGTGCCGTAGGCAGTCGGTATAGGATCCGGTTGGGCTATCTTCAAATGAAGCTGACAGTTAAGCACCCCAAGAACTGCCAGTCTGGGTCACAGTGCACAGGTAGGTGGGCCAAGGCACCTACTGTCAGACAAGGCAGTGGGCCAACCGAGAGAGCAGTTCAGAAATCAGAAGCTCAACCTTGGCCAAAGGTCAGAGAGGCAGTGGGAACTCAAACACAGGATTAGCCAGCCTGGTGCTATTGGCATTGAGGATTAGTCATCAGGTCACTAGAGCACACTGACTCATTCACACACACAAAAATACGTCCACTAGGGCCCAGTCACTCTGCTGGGCCCTGGGACACCAAAAGGAGAAAGGAGAAGCTTCTTGTCTTCAAGCATTACGTGCAAGAAAATTACCTGGATTCCAGATAAGTCTGTGCTCTAGTCCCTCCTACTTCAAAGATGCTGTCTTGAACCAGGGTCTACTCAACTTCACCCTATGAATTATATATACTTTAAAGGAGTAAATCTTGGAACTTCCCTGGTAATTTAGTGGTTAAGACTTCACCTTCCAGTGCAAGGAGTGTGACTCAGATCCCTGATCAGGGAGCTAAGATTCCCACATGTCCCATGGGACAGAAGCAGTATGGTAACAAATTCAAGAAAGACTTTTAAAATGGTCCACATCGAAAAAACTTTTAAAAATTTTTCCAAAAAAGACTAAATCTTTGTGAATTAGTGTTAGTCACTCAGTCATGTCTGACCCTTTGCAACTGTAGCCCACCAGGCTCCTCTGTCCATGGGATTCTCCAGGCCAGAATACTGGAGAGGGTTGTTCTTTCCTTCTCCAGGGGATCTTCCCGACCCAGGGATGGAACCTGGGTCTTCTGCATTGCAGAGAGATTCTTTACCATCTGAGCCACCAGGGAAGTGCCAATAATATGTGAATAAGATCTCAATAAATCTTTAAAAATATAACCTTAACCCTGCCACTTTCTAGCTGTGTATGTTGGAACAAGTAATTTCATTTCTTCACTCCTCAGTTTCCTCATCTGTAATGTGGGGATAGTAAAAATGACCTTACAGGTTGCTGTAAGAATTAAATTAACACCTGTTAATGGCTTGGCCAAGTTCCTGGCACATAGCAAAAACTCAGTACATTTTGGCTTCATTAGCAATATGAGGAAGAGGAGGAGGAGAATCTTTTAGTTTGTTGATAGCATGCAGCAGATAAAATTGTGTTGTTAACATTGCCCATCTTTTGTCAATATCATTTTAATGAAGTATCGTATATTCTCAACTAGTCCTCTGCTGTCAGATCTTCAGGTTGTTTGAAGTTAGTGGCTATTTAAGTGATGCTGTAATAAGTATGTCTGTGTGCAAAAGCTTGTTGTTTTAATCATTCATTGAAGGAGATTCTCAGAGTGGAATGACTGTTTCCAAGGGTATGACCTGTTAGAGATTCTGTGTAAGAACTGCCAAAGCTTCACTGAAAAACTTCTCCTTGACTCTATTTCACACCAACTCGGTTACAAGACTACCTTCCGCTTTACCACCACTCAGGCCAAGTGACCACCCTTTTTATCACCTTTACTAGTTGTATCTCGGAGAAGGCAATGGCACCCCACTCCAGTACTCTTGCCTGGAAAATCCTATGGGCAGAAAAGCCTGGTGGGCTGTAGTCCATGGGGTCGCAAAGAGTCGGACATGACTGAGCGACTTCACTTTCACTTTTCACTTTCATGCATTGGAGAAGGAAATGGCAACCCACTCCAGTAATCTTGCCTGGAGAATCCCAGGGACGGCGGAGCCTGGTGGGCTGCCGTCTATGGGGTCGCACAGAGTCGGACACGACTGAAGTGACTCAGCAGCAATTTTGTCTCACTGTTCTTCTATATTGCACTCTGCTCATTGTTATGGAGGTTGAATGCTTCTTTTCAAGCTTTTTTTTTTTTTTCCTGTTTACCATGTATCCATCTATTTCCTAGAAAAGTTAAGGAAACTTAAAGCTTTTTTCTTTGACCTCCAGAAACCTTGCATATACTGAGTAAATATCTTGCTACTTCATAAAGTGGGGCTTCCCTGGTGGTTCAATGTTAAAGAATCTGCCTGCAATGCAGGAGACAAGGGTTCAATTCCTGGGTCAGGAAGATCTCCCCCTGGAGAAGGAAAGAGCAATCCACTCCAGTATTCTTGCTGGGAAATCTCTTGGAAAGAGGAGCCTGTCGGGCTATAGTCCATGGGGTCACAAAGAGTCAGACATGATCTATCAACTAAAAACAACATGTCACAAAGTACAATTTAAATGGAAGGGGGGGGGGGGAGTGGCATCAAGGTAAGTGCAGACAGCTAGTTTTCATTTCTGAACTGTGTAGGTTCTGAGGTGTTTCAGTAACTTCAAGTAACATTTTTCCTCTTAAAAATGAAGTTCCCATTTCTACTTTTCTGTTGCCATTCTTGATTAGAAAGTGGTTCTTAAAAGACAAGACAATGCCTTGTTGGTGAGAAATGCTAACTGGCAAGAAGTACATTTGAAATTGTATCTGATCTCATATTGAAATGAAAACATTATGTTTTTAGTGTGATATTTCTCTGACTTGAGAGGCCTTTTATTCCTCTTTCGAGGGCATTCTGCCTTTACCCCACTATGTCCTAAGCAAGATTCAAGAACTGCCCCCCCACAGAGCCACACCTCCTTGACTCTGCCCTCTATCCCTTTTATTTTTATAGCTGTGTTCCCAAAGATTGTCCTGGAATGTGAGGTGAATACCCTCACATTTAATCTCTGTTCAGGTGAAATTCATCTGGCCTGGCAGCTGTAATTTTAAAGAGATTGTATGTTTTAATGACTGTTTTATCACCACAAAACTGAGATATGCCAACAGCAAGCCCTACTGATATAGCTGCACCCTTTTTGCTGAAACACTTCTTTTGTTTTATTAAGCAAGGAATGTTTGTCTAGCGAATCATGGACATTTATGAATGATGATACGTGATTCAATATCGTGTAACATTCCATGGACTTCTAAACACAAAACGATCTTCAAAGAAGCAGAGGTCCTCAGGTTTGTTTGGAAAGAAGCATAATTAACTTTCAGCAAAAGGTCACATTTAACAGGGGACACCATTTGGGAACAAGGTGTGGTTCTTCTAAGTGTCAGTCCCTTTTGTAAAAGCAAAAATACTTATCTTGTTGGAAATGAATTTCTGCTAATGCATGTTTCACCAAAGTTGCTTTTTGGTTGTATTTGGCTTTGTTTATTTCACACCTCATCTGCCTTCACTGAGGATATAGGGTAGAAGTGGGGGCTCTGAAGGATGAAAGTGGTAGAGTGGATTGCGGAACATTGTTTAAACAACAAATGTAGGATAGTTAGAGAAGGTGTATAGACTGAAAATTCAGTATACTCTTTTTTCACAGTTGTTGGAGAGGATGGTTGAACTAAATCTGTAATTACTTAGATGCTGATCATAGCCCTTGATGTAAAGGAATTGATGTTACTCATTTTTTAAAAACATGTAGAAATAAAGTCAAACATTTATTCACTTGACCTATAAATTGTAGTAACTACTACAAGCCAGCACTGCATCACAAAAGGAGAATTCAAAGATAATATTGTCCAAATTCCTGCTTTTATAATGTATTGAAATCTACTGGGTTTTGTGGGAGTTTTTTTCCCTTTTTTCATTTTTTGGTAGTACCACATGGCATATGGGATCTCAGTTCCCTAACCAGGGATCAAACCTGTTCTCCCTGTATTGGAAGCACAGAGTCTTA
Organism: Muntiacus reevesi; assembly: GCF_963930625.1. Taxonomy (NCBI): domain Eukaryota; kingdom Metazoa; phylum Chordata; class Mammalia; order Artiodactyla; family Cervidae; genus Muntiacus; species Muntiacus reevesi. The sequence continues at coordinate 26,236,078 of NC_089270.1, read as the reverse complement.
ACCACTGGACCACCAAAGAAGCCCTGAAATCTACTGTTTATTATCTCCCCGCTTCCCACTCTCCCTTCACTTTCCGTGCTAGAAAGGCAGTTACATTCCAGTGTCTCCTGGTTTATAGTCTATGGGAACTTGAATAGAATTTGTATCCTGCTGTCATGTAAACACTGTATAAATCTTAATTATGTTTGAATTGGTTCATCATGCTTTTTGGGTCTACAGCATCCTTCTACTTTTCTCTCGATTTATTGTATTAATTTCTGAGACTTTGGTATTGAAACTCCAACGAAAAACTTTATCTACTTAAAAATAATTGCAATATATAGTGAAACAACATGTAACTTTGCTCTGCATTTTCCAAGTCTCCCATAAATGTGTTTTATCATACTTTCATAATTAAAAAAAATTTTTTTTTAATAAACAAAAAGGCAGTTACAAGACAATGGACACAGGGATCCATGAGGGTGGGGAAGGAAAGTCCCATAAAACCTTCAACTCCCTGGACCTCAGTTTCCTTTATGGTAAAATGGAAGTAACAGAATGTAACATATGAGAGGCTGAGAAATAAACTAAATTTCTTCACAGTGGCCCACACAAAGTAAGCACGCAAAAAATAAGAGGTTTAAAATGTTGTCTTTCATTAGACATAAAAGGGGGAAAGCATTCTTTAGGCTGAGATACTTTGTAAAAGGTACTAAAACATTTTGTTCAGAACCATAAATGCTTCATTATGGTCCTTGATCAACAGGAAGATGGTACAAAGATAAGAACGAAGAAACAGGCAAGTCTTAAGGGCTTTGTTTTCCCTGTTGGGGACCTTAGATATGATCCTGTAGGAGAAAGATTTAGGCAGGACAGCAGTATGATCACACATACTGGAGGCAAGTAAGAGTGAAGCCAGGATGAACAGCTAGGCATCTGTTCAAACAGTGAGAGCCAATGAGAGGCTAAGCTGTGACAGTAAACTAGGGTGGAGATTTGTGGGTGTTTAGGAGAAAAAAATAAATATGACTTGTGTAAATAAAGATGTTCAACAAATCTTCTCTCAAATAACAGACCACCAGGGCTTTGGTCCAGTGGTTAAGAATGGATCTGCCAAGGCAAGGACCATGGGTTCGATCCCTGGTGCTGGAAGATCCCACATGCCTCAGAGCAGCTAAGCCCATGCCCCACAGCTAATGAAGCCCCCGAGCCTACAGTCCCTGCTCTACACAAGAAAAGTCACCGCAAGAGAAGCGACGGCTAGAGAGCCGTCCACTCTCACCACAATGAGAGGAGGCCCTTGTGCAACAATGAAGACCCAGTGCAGTCCAAAAATAAAGTGAATAAATAAATTTTTATTTAAAAAATGGACCATCAATATGGCGCTGAGTATCACAGTCCCCTTTGACCCTTACCCTCTCACTTTCAATGTCAACTTATTCTCAGGAAGAACTGATAAATGTGAAAGATTATCAGTGTTTTGGTTGTTTCACTAGCTCAGTCGAAAAAAAGATGGTTCCTAAGATTCCACTTTTATTACAAGCCTGATATATAAAGAATCCCCTATGTCTACTGTAGGAAAAGATTCGAGTCTCTACTGAGCTTAACCATCCTAAGGTCAGGGGCTTCCCAGGTGGTGCTAGTGATAAAGAATCTGCGTGCCAATGCAGGAGACACAAGAGACTCGGGTTCAATCCCTAGGTCAGGAAGATCCCCTGGAGAAGGAAATGGCAGGAATACTCCAGTATTCTTGCCTGAAAGATTCCATGGACAGAGGAGCCTGGCAGGCCCTAGTCCATGGGGCCACAGAGAGTAAGACATGACAGCACAGACACACATCCTAAGAGTAGATGTTGTTGGTGCCACTTCACAGGCGAGGAGTCTGCGGATCAGAGAAGTTTGGTAACTTGGCCAAAGTCACACAATCTGTGACAGAATCTGAATTCATAGTCAAATTTGAATGACTCCAAACGTTTAAACTTTTCCATCATGAGATACTATCAAGTATAGTCAAAGACTTTTCTTCTCAACATTGGTTCAAGACCAAAACCTTTAGGGGATATTTTTAATGCAGAGATGCCTAGGTACTACTGTACATTTACCAAATCAGTACTTCCTGGGAAAAAGCAGAGCCACTTATGCCTTTTTAGACATCTTTGAAAAATTCCAGAGTGTGAGAAATTACTTCATGGAAGTGAGAACAAAATTTCTCACTTTTGAGAACCCATGGACTGTAGTCTGCTAGAATTCTCTGTCCATGGGATGAAGGCAAGAATACTGGAGTGGGTTGCCATTTCCTTCTCCAGGAGATCTTCCTGACCCAGGGACCAAACCACGACTTCTGCACTGGCAGGTGGTTCTTTACTACTGAGCCACCACGGAAACCCAAATTCCTCTATACCAAGGATCTAGGCTAAAAGTTCTAAGTTTGGAGTCGCAGTCTTTCCCTTCTCTCTACCCAGCTTCACGTGGCTAGCTCCTGTGCAGCTTCTATGACTCAGATCAAAGGAAGCTTTACCTGGCCTCCTTGCTGACTTGGCAGCCTCTCTTCTAAGTTCTCTTCTCCCATAGTGTCCACTGCTATCACAGCCTTAAACACACTGACGTACAGTCATCGCTGGTACTGCCTGTCTCTGTCTAGACTGTAAGGTCCCTGAAAGCAAAGCCTGCTTCTTGCTCCAGTTTATAGCTTCAGACCCTAATGTAGAGTAAGTGTTCAGGAAATAATTGTGGAATGAATGAATAAAAGAAGGGAAGAAGGAAGAAAGGGAGGGAGAAAGGAAGTGGAGGGGAGGAGTCAAGAAGGAACACTAGGGAAAAAGGAAGGAAACTAGAAATTTCCTTTGGAGATTATCGTCAACACAACTCCTCTCAACCTCAAGTATGATGCAAGATGACTATACTACTGATTAAAAACGAAGACGCAATGGGAAATACATTACCTCAGATCCTTAGGGATATAGTAAAGTTGACATTTCATGCAAGGTTTCTTTTCTTGTTGCATATAAATTATCTTCAATTTCCTCTAAATATTTTATTACAGACATCGATGGACAAGAAAGGGCAACAATGCCTCCTAGAGGCCAAAGGCATCAACAGCTTGGAAAGCAGCCAAGATTTCCTTCCTCTTGGCAGAGTGCTCAGGGAGGTCCTGGGAATGACTAAGAGAAAACACAGGTGTGTGCACAGAATGGAAATTTGAACGATCAAGGCAGAAGGTAGGGAATAAAGCAGCAGTGGTGTGCGTGTCCAGCTCTTTGTGACCTAATGGATTGCAGCCCAACAATATCCTCTGTCCTTGAGATTCTCCAGGCAAGAATACTGGAATGGGTTGCCATTTCCTCCTCCAAGGGATCTTCCCCACCCAAGGGTCAAACCTGTGTCTCTTATGTCTCCCTCATTGCCACCTGGGAAGCCCAAAGCAACATAGGAGAGACTTCTTTTATGTTACTTGCTCGCTTCTAAGGCGCTAAAGGCGGTTTAGTAAATGCAATCTTAGTGTTTGTAATTGAGCAGTTGCACAAAAGATATTACAAAAACCTAAATAAAATAAAACAAAAGTGTTGCATATGTGTTCTGTAGTACAGATGTAATATTTAGCTTTAATATTAGAAATTCAATAGATATATTGGCTAGGTGGCACAGTGGTAGAGATCAAACCCATTCAAGAGATTGGTTCAGTCCCTATGTGGGGGAGATGCCTGGAGAAGGAAATGACAACCATTCCAGTATTCCTGCCTGGGAAATCCTACGGACAGAGGAGCCTGGTGGGCTACTGTCCATGGGGTCACAAAGAGTCAGACATGATTGAATGACCAAAAGATCTAGATCTAGTTATACTGGATACATCCCTGGGTACACATTCACAGGGGTTTTCTGTTGCTGACTCCTCATTGACTGCCAGATTACCTGACATAGAGAAGTTGGTACATAAATGTTTACTGAATGAATGAATGGATGGATGGAAACACATGCCTATCTGTTTTTTTTAGATGAAACTTCAAAGTAGAGATGAGCGCACCTGCTTGCCCGACAGCTGACTAAGGTGCATCCACAGCTTCTCAAATGGGAGACTTTGTGCTGAGCCTTCTGTTCTCAGCAAGATTGTTTATTTGGCTTCCTTATTAAGAAGTTAAACCAGCAAAACAGTATTAACAGTAATTAGCCTTGGGAATAAGAGTAGGCTCAAGCACAATTTCCTAATAGCTTATGATGAAGACAGGAATCATCAAAAATAAGTAACCCATTAGGTTGGGAATATGATTGTTAACAGAAGTACTCTCTCCTCATTGGCCAGGCGTTAGTCAGCCAATGAGCTCCAGCTATACCCTTGATGTGTAAGGAATATAAGAATACATTCCAGTGCCTCACTGCCTAGAATCTCCTACCCAACCTTGGTCACTTCAGCTCAGCACGTGACCTTAATATATACCTTCTTTGAGGCAAGAATTTCCTCACCAGCTGTGATCTGTGAATGCCCCTGAGGGTGGCCATCCCCTTTCCCTCTTCCCTTTTGTCCCAGAGGAAAATGAGCTACCTTCTTTGGCTGAGCTATGCTCTGGGTCTCCTTCCCCTGGATCCCCTGGATTTCCCAGGTCCTCTGAGCCCCCTCCCTCCTTATGAAAAGCTGGAAGCCTTCATCATCACACAGCCTCTTGAACATCATCCCAGCTCTTTGAGCTCTACTGGCTCATTCCTCAGCCATGCCCAGGCTTCTCTCATCCTCAAAGTTTCTCTTTGACCCTTTCACTTACCTAGTTCTTTCCTCTCCTTCTCAAACATTCCCAAATAGAAGCTCACATGACAGATCTCCTCTCCCCTCCTTCCGGCTACCCCTCAATTCACACCATCCTGGTTTTGTACCCTCCATCCACCAAAACAATGATAAGCATCATCAAAGACTTCCTAACCAATAGGCCAGTGGACTCACTGATCATCCTTTATCTTTCTCATCCTCACCCTCCACATCTACCCCTGGTATCTTCCCTCTTATAGCGCCTCATTCAGAAAAGGCACATCATGTTATCTCTCTGTCTCATTCCACTCTGAGCTCCCAGACAGAGTGTCCCCCCTCGTATCTTGAACAGATTTCTGCTTATGTGCTTTCAAATTATACTCTAATTCATTTGTTTATATTTCTGCCTTCCTTTTTAGATTATGAGTTTTTGCAAGCAGAGAAAATGTCTGATTTATCTTTGTTTACAAGTGCCTGGCATAGTACTTGGAAAATAGAAAGTGACCCACAAAATTTTAATAAAAAAAGAAAGAGGCAGGGAGAGAAGTCAAGTCTGATAGATATTGAAATATATCAAGAAAAAAACGTGAATTAATTTATTTACAATCTCTGCATATTTAATGCAGAGAAATAGAAGTATTATATATATCAGAGATGACTCTGTACTTTGTACTTCCTTTCAGGGTGCTGGGTTTCCTTAAGATTATCTTTAAGTAAAGAAAGAGAGGGATGGGAAGTTAAAGTTGTTCATCAAAATCCACACAACTAAATAGTGAACAAATTATATCAGGAATCCAAAACTCCAACTCCAGGGCTGTTTCTGTTATATTCCAGATTTACTTCCTTAAACTTAATTGGTATATGAACTAAGTAAAAAATAGTTTTTAGAATATTGACTGAATGCTTACTAAGTGTCAGGATTGTTGCAGGTGCTCAAAGAATAAAGCAATCAGGACCCCTGTTCTCATGGGGTAGACAGAGGACATACCAACACAAATAATAAAATGCCACATAAGAACTGTTAAGAAGAAAAATAAAGCAATATGAAGGGATAGCTAGTGACTACATTTTTTAGATGAGCTGGTAATAAAAAGCTTGTCTGAGGAGATGATATTTGAATGTACAATTGAATTCTATTTTAAATGATTAGGAAGCACACCGTGAAAAGATAGAGGGGGAAATATAAGTAAAGGCCCTGAGATGTGAATGATCTTAGTGTGGCTGCAAGAGGGTCATCGAAGATGGAAGCGAAGCATAATGTTGAGCGATTCTGGCACCAGTCAGGTCAGAGGAAGTCTTGGAGACCACAGTAGAGATTTTTGTTGGAGGCCTGGTTACGCCTTGATTACTATAAGAGACAACATTCTCACAAAATAGGGTAAAATTAATGTAACTAGTAAGATTGGCAAAATCACAGTGTAGCAGGAAGACACAAATCATAAACAACTTGAAAACAAAAAACAAATTAAAACGACAATTAGTACAATTAGCTGTAATCCAATTGTAATAAATCATCAAGTCCACAGGAGAGCCAGCTGGAGAAGCCAGATTTTGGAATGATCAGGTAGAGAGAGGAAGATAAAAGCTTCATCTTTGTATACAAAGGTATACTTCATCAGCTTGCTCTAAGTCATAGCACAGGAGGAAAGGTTTTTTTCTGGAAAACAAAGATTAAAGTTAGTATATTGCTCCCAAAGTCATAAAGTTATCAGTCATATTCATCAGTTCATTCAATCCCATATAATTAATCCCTACTGATCTGCATGAAGTCATTAGGTTATCCGTTAGAGTTTTGTCAGTTGTTACCCGCTGAACTTACTTTTAAATGTCCTCCCATTCCCCACCTCAGACCGAGTTCTGGCTACTCTTTTGCTCAGCACCAGGGATGGGGCAGGGGAAGGTGGGGGATGTAAGAAGATGGAGAGATTCACACTTGGCTGAGAAGCTTCAGAATCTAGGAGACAGGAAGCCAGGACTGTCTCTCTCAAGGGACCATCTTCAAACGCTTCTTACACATCTCTGGACCAAGGTAAATGCTTCCTTCCTCAGCCCTTGAGCATCCAGTAACCAACCTCTTTCTCTCTTTGGATTTCCTGGTGGGAGGGAGTCAAGCTCAGGCCAGAGTCCCCTCCAGCATTCCAGGCGTAGGTTGGGTACTTGTCCTCTAGGGACCCATTTCATAGTTTTCTGATTGGCTCCTTGAAGTCCATTTCTAGACTAAGATTTGGATGATAGAGATCCCAGGATGGGGATTCACAGCAGGGCCATACATTCGGAAAGGAATTACCTTTACCAATCTCAAAGCCACAAGCCCTTGCCATCACCTCCTCTCATCTCTGACTCCTTTTCATAACCCTTGTTTAACATTAATGGCAAAAGTGCTGTATAATTTCTTTTTGAGATTGTTTTCTTTGTAAATATGCGTAGAAAGCATGGGAAGTTAGCCCTCACATCCACCTGATACCTAGTTGTATTGACGTACCTGTGTGTGTGTGAGTTGCATGTGAGCTGCTGCAGGAGGACCATCTCCACAGGAAGCAAGAGAGAGAGTGTCTGTCTGACTGTTCAGAGGCTGCCTCCCAATCAGAACTGTCATTCATCCTGCATCTTTTATGACCTATTTCCCTTTCTCTGTTTTGCCCAGTAATTACCAATTTTCATCAACAGATTTACAGTAGTTAAAAAACTTCTGCTTAGTTGCTCAGTTGTGTCCGACTCTTTGTGACTCCATGAACTATGGCCGGCCAGGCTCCTCTGTCCATGGGGATTTCCAGGCCAGAATATTGGACTGGATAGCTGTTCCCTTCTCCAGGGGATCTTCCCAACCTAGGGATAGAACCCAGGTTTCCCGCATTGCAGCAGGATTCTTTACCAGCTGAGCTACCAGGGAATTAACCATAAATATATCCCCCAGTGTAAGCATTTGGTTTAAAAAGCGGTTTGTAGAAGAGCATCATTCCTATTTACGTATTTTTTTTGCTTGTTTTAAGGTCCTATCTGTTCCCTTTTGCCCATGTAATAGCTTGAATAATTCCGCCCTCTTCTGGTGAAGTCCAAGTCCTGCAACGTGGAAGATTGCTCTCCCACTAAAGGACAGTTTCCCACCGTGTTTTACTCCTAGAGGGTGTTTGGGGCTTCCCAGGTGGTGCTAGCGAGCTTCCCTGGTAGCTCGGCTGAAAAAAGAATCCGGCTGCAATGCAGGAGACACTGGTTCGATTCCTGGGTTGGGAAGATCCCCTGGAGAAGGGAAAGGCTACCCACTCCAGTATTTTGGCCTGGAGAATTCCATAAACCGTACTGGGGTCCGCAACAGGGGTCCGCAAAGAGTCGGCACAACTGGGCGACTTTCACTTTCAGGTGATGCTAGTGGTAAAGAACCCACGTGCTAATGCAGATAGACATAAGAGACGGGGGTTTGATCCCTGGGTGGGGAAGATCCTTTGGAGGCGGGCACAGCAACCCACTCCAGTATTCTTGCCTGGAGAATCCTGTGGACAGAAGAGCCTGGCCGGCTGCAGTCCATAGGGATGCTCAGAGTGGGACAAGACTGAAGCGACTTAGCACGCACTCATGCAGTGGGTGTTTGGACCTACTTTCTTCATGGTTAGTCTAAACTTGAGTAACATGAGTGCTCTCAATGACTTTAAATCTCTATGCTTCATGTAGTTTTTTACCTTGAAACATTTCTTTTGAAATTCATGTTAAGATCCCATCTCAATTCCAAAGCCATGAGACACACGAGCAGTTCCTCTTTTTCCTGGCACTAAGACAGTAAAAGTAAATTATCTCCATTTTCACTAACTGCTTTACCTTTTTTAATTGAAAGTTTTATTTTGAGATCATTGTAAATTAGCATGCAATTTGTAATTGTAAACAGGCAATTTATAATTTCTTGCAATCTCTCTTGTAAGAAATAATAGAGAGAAATACTATGTACTCTTTACTCAGTTTCTGCCGATAGTAACATCTTACAAAACTGTAGAATAAGAACACAACCAAGTTACTGAGATTACTGCAGTAAAGATACAGGAAGTTCTCATCACCAGGAGGGCCCCTCTTTTTACCCATCCAAGGCCACATGCTTTGTCCTCCTGCCCTCATCCACTGTCTAGAAGTCGCTAACCTTTTCTGTTATTTCTATAATTTTGCCATTGCAAGAATGTGATTAGATAAATGGAACCATACCGCATATAATCTGGATTTAGCCATTTATCATACATCATAATGATCTGGAGAATCATCCAGACTGTTGTGTACACCAGTTTGTTCTTTTTCGTTGCTGCATAATATCCCATAGAATGACTAGACCACACTTTCCTCATTCATTTACTGATTGAAGGACACCTATTTTTTCCATTTTGGGGACATAAAAAATAAAGCTGCTATAAACATTCAGGTACAAATTTTTGTATGGAACGAAAAGTTGTTATTGCTCTTGGATAAATGCCCAGGAGTACCATTGCTCGGTTGTATGGTAGGTACATGCTAAGCTTTTTAAGAAGCTACCAAACGGTTTTCCAAAGTGGCTATATTATCTTACACTCCCACAAGCAGTGTCTGAGCCATCCAGTTTCTACACATAATTGGCAGCATTGTTGCTATTATTTTAGTTATTCCGATGGGTAGATATTAATATCACATTGTGGTTTAAATTGGCAATTAGCTGATGGCTATCAGTGTCAAATATCTTTCCACGTGATTATTTGCCATTATCCACTTCAAAATTGTCTTAACATGTCTTTAGCCCGTTTCTTAATTGGCTTGTTTTTAACCATTGAGTTTTGAGAGTTTACATATTCTAGATACTAACCCTCTGTCAAAGATATGGTTTGCAAATATTTTCTTTCAGTCTGTAGCTTGCTTTTAAGTTTTTCAATGTGGTCTTTACAGAGAAAAAGTTTTAAATTTTGAGGACGTCAAATTTATCAGTTCTGCCTTTGATGGATCATATTTTTGGTATCAAATCTAAGAGTTCTTTGCCTAGTCATAGATTCTAAATAACTCCTCTTGTTTTTTTTTCCCCTTTTATGCTGCACATTTAGACCTGTGATCCACTTTGAATTAAGTTTTGAATAACATCTTAGGTTGAGGTTCATTTTCTTTGGCACCTGAATATTGAATTCCTCCAGCACCACCTGTTGAAAAGGCTCTCTTTCTCCCATTGAATTTTGCACCTTTGTCAAAATCATCTGGGCAGGACACAAGCAACAGTGAAAAGGCAACCCAGGGAATGGGAAAAAATACTTCCATATCTGATAAGAGGTTAGTTTCCAGAACATGTAAAGAACTCCTACAACTCAATAGCAAATAAAAAACAAAAAGCAAGCGTCTGGTTATAAAAATGGCTGAAAGATATGCATAAACATTTCTCCAAAGAAGATATAAAAATGACCAACAAACACAAGAAAAGATGCCCAGCATCTTTTTGCATTAGGGAAATACAAAGCAAAACCATAATGAGATGCCACTTCACACTCATTGGTATAGTGTTTTTTTTTTTTAAGCTTTGGCAATTAAGTGGAGAACTTGGAAGGCTTGTACACTGTTGGCACAAGATGGGAATGTAAAATGGTGCAACCACTATGGAAAACAATATGTAAGTTCCTCAAAAATTTTAAAAATACAATTACCATATGACCTAGAAATTCCACTTAGGGATATGTACCCAGAAGGATTGAAAGCAGAAACTGAGACAGATATATGTGCACCTTAATCACAATACCAAATGGTAGAAGCAACTCAGATGCCCCTAAACCAAGTGTATTCATCTAAATCTTTGAGGATTTCCACCGATATCTTTTCTCCTGGTTGTTTTTATTTTCATCTATTATATCTCATTTCTAGTCTTCCAAGCAAATTCAACCCCCATCCCTGATTTTAATCCCCCTATTAAAAGGAGTAACTTTAGAGAGTTTCTGCAAACAATTGGCAAATAATCTTCTGAAACTTGTTCATAGTTGAGAAAAAACAGAGAACATATATCTTGATTTTATTTTTTCTTCCAGTTTTATTGAGATATAATTGACATACAATATTGTATAAGTTTCAGGCATAAAGCATAGTAATACATATATCTGTCATACACACATATATAGATATATATATATCATACATATATCATGAAATGATGACCACCATAAGTGAATATTCATCATCTAATATAGACAAAAAATTAAAGAAAAAGGAAAACTTATGTGTGGTAAAACTTTTGGGTTTATCCTGTTAACAAATTTTGTATATAATATAGAGCAATGTTAAATGAATTAATCATATTATATATTTTATCCTTAGTGCTTATTTATTTTATAACTGAAAATTTGCATCCTTTGACCATTTTCCACTAATTCTCCTTCTCCCTGGCCCACACCTCTGGTAACCACAAGTTTAATCACTTTGTCTAAGAGTTTGTTTGTTTGCCTTTGAAGCAAAGATGACTACAACACTACATTAATTCCTGGCACGCAGTATACTGGTATTTCTATACATGACCAAATGATCGCCACAATACTCCAGTTACCATCAGTCACCATTCAAAAATGTTACATCATTATTGGCTATATTTTCCCCACTGTACATTTTGTGCCTGTGACTAATTTATTTTGTAACTGTAGTTTTGTATTTCTTAATCTCCCTCATTTTTCTCATTCTCCCGCCACCCTTCTCTCTAGCAACCACCAGTTTGTTCCCTGTATTTTTGACTCTGTTTCTGTTTTGTTACGGTTGTTCAATTGTTTTGTTCTTTAGATTTCACATACAAGTGAAATCACACAGTATTTATCTTTCTCTGTCTGAATTATTTCACTAATCATGATAATCTCTAGGTCCATCCACGTTGTCAAAAATAGCACGATCTCATTTTTTGTGGCTGAGTAATATTCCACTGCATATACATACCACTTCTTCTTTATCCATTCATCTATTGATGTGCACTTCAGTTGCCACCATATCTTAGCAATTGTAAATAATGCTGCAATGAGCATAGGGGTGCAAACATCTTTTCAAATTAATGTCTTCACTTTCTTCAGATAAACACCCAGGATTGGAATTGTTGGATCAAATAGTAGCTTTGTCTTTAATTTTTTGAGGAACTTCCATACTGCTTTCCATACTGGCCGCACCAATTTACGTTCACACCAGCAGTGCATGAGGGGTCCCTTTTGTCCATATCCTTGCCAACACTAGCTACTTGTTGTCTTTTGACAATAGTCACTGTGACAGATGTCTGTTTGTGTTTTGCATTTCCCTGATGACAAGTGATGTTGAGCATTTTTTAAATTGGCTTGTTGGACGTCTATATGTCTTCTTTGGAAAAATGTCTTTTCTGGTTCTCTGAGAATTTTTTAATCAGGTTGTTTGGTTTTTTTAATGTTAAGTTGCATAAGTTCTTTGTGTATTTTGGATGTGAACTCCTTATCAGATATATTATTTATAAATAACTTTTCCCATTCGGCAGGTGACCTTTTGTTTTTATGATATCTTCCTTTGTTGAGCAGAAGATTTTTAGTTTGATATAGTCTTTTGTTTATTTGTGCTTTTGTTTCCCTTGCCTGAGGAGACATAGCCAAAGATATACATTTAAGAATAATGTCAAAGAGTATCTTTCGATGTTTTTTTCCAGGAATGTTATGGTTTCAGATGTTGCATTTAAGTCTTTAGTCCATTTGAGTTTATCTCTGTATACAGTGGAGAAACTAGTCCAATTTGATTCTTTTGCAATGTAGCTATCCAGTTTTTCCTTTTTTTTTTACTCTAGCCAAGGAGACTTTAAACCAATTTTGCAGCCATGTGTTATTTGCATGAGGATGCAAATGGACTTGGGAGGTGAGTTTTCTTTCTACACTAGACTCTGAACCTACCAGGGAACAAACAGAGCTAAGAAGTCCTCTAGCAGAGACTTCCTAAGATGGACAAAAATCCACACCCTTTAGCAACACGTGTACCTAAATTATTTATCATGACAGTCTTGAAGGCCCATTCTTACGACAGACTACACACCAAGCCTTTTAGGGAGTAGAAAGTTTCCTGGCAACAGTGAGGCCCAGGATTCAGGCAGCAATCCTGGTGGCAGGGGCAGCCAGTTAAAAAGGATTCTCCCAAAAAAAGGGACTTTTACAGGAGAGATGTGAGATTTCATATTCAATAAAAGCCATTCTGCTGCTGTCTCTCCTTTTGCTAACCATGGACTAAAAATACCAAGTGAACATCAACAAACCTGCACACCTTATCCATCTCTGTCTTCAGAGGAATGCCAGAAACCCTGCAACCCCTCCAGGGAAAAGTCTGACCAGGCAGGGCAGAGCTCCAGGGAGTCAAGAAGATGGGAAGGAGGCTTGGAAATCAGCCCAGACAAAGATTTCCTCAATAATGTAAAAAATGCTTTTCTGGCTCAGCTGGTAAATAATCCTCCTGCAATGCAGGAGGCCTGGGTTCGATCCTTGGGTTAGGAAGATCCCCTGGAGAAGGGAAAGGCTACCCACTCCAGAATTCAGGCCTGGAGAATTCCATGGACTGTATAGTCCATGGGGTCTCAAAGAGTTGGACATGACTGAGTGACTTTCACTGAAAATGCTATTGAAATCTCTGTACCATCTCTTCATCAAAAATAGAAGAAACTTTGTGGGCAAATTCAGAAGCATTTTACATCCAGAGCTCTCACTTTACCAAGTGTAACAGTGGGGTTTTTTGGGTACTGACTTACACATAGTAAGAAACAGGAGAGAAAGCTTCAGTAGACCTGGAAGATCTAGGAACTCCGAAGACCTGGAAGATCTAGGAACTCCGAAGACCTGGAAGATCTAGGAACTCCGAAGACCTGCAGTGGATAACCTCTAGTCATCTATCCTTCCAGTGTTTTTCAGTATTAAATGCTTATCACACACTCTTTCAGCAACTATCTATAGTCTTTTGTGGGGGCTTCCCAGGTGGTTCAGTGGTAAAGAATCCACCCGCTAATGCAGGAGATTCAGGAGATACAGGTTCAATCCCTGGGTTGGGAAGATGCTCTGGATGAGGAAATGGCAACCCACTTCAGTTTTATTGCCTGGGAGATCCCATGGACAGAGGAGCCTGGCAGGCTACAGTCTGTGGGGTCAAAAAGAGTGGGACACGACTGAGCCATTGAGCGTCACACACAGATGCAGTCTTCTTTCTCTAGAACAGGGGATTTACGTATGAACAATTTGTAATAATACATATTTGCATACATAATAGAAAAACATATTTGCATGTTATAATAGAAAAGCAGAAGGCATAGTTAATTCTACAGGGAATGGGCTTTGAGATGGTTGTCAAATCAAACTGTCTTTTTTTTTAAAGCTGTCTTTTAAATACTGTTTTCTTTTGCAGGAAACTTTAGGACTTTATGTCCTTCTTGAATTGTCCTCATCTTTCATTCCCAGCTTATCTTTTGTTAATTTCCATCTACTACGACCAGTTACCTCTCCTATTGAAGAGACTAGTACCAAGAATGTCCTGAATTTATCACGGCTTAGTTGATCTCACCAGACCATCTCTCCTGGGACTACTCCTCTGATGAATGTGAATCATCATTCCTCTGTTGCTCTGAAAGATGCATCCCAAGTGTCAGATGGCTATAAAGGACTCCACCCTGCAAGAATCACCTTCTTTAAGAAATAAATAAAGGAAGTAGGACAACTATTTCATTCATGGTGAAAAATCTAGTGTCTCCAAAGTTTAGAAGGAGAAGGGGACTGAAATTTCCCCCAGTCACATTTTGTGCCCATCTGCCACTGAACGCTTGACTCCCTGTCCCACTCCCACCCTACCCCCACCCCAGCATCCCATCTTCTGTCCGTACGCCCTTTCCCGCAACTGTTTACTCACAGACATTTCCCTGCTTCATGAAGTTCTCAAAGTACCACCGAAAGTGTGAGTACCAAAGGAATCTACATCTCCATGTAGCAGTTTTAGCCATCAGCCTATATCCACATTAGCCTCATGCATACTTGTTAAATCATTTCAGTCATGTCTGACTCTTTTGTGATCCCGTGAACTGTAGCCCACCAGACTCCTCTGCCCATGGCATTCCCAAGGTAAGAACACTGGAGTTGGTTGCCATTCCCTTCTCCAGGGGATCTTCCCAACCCAGGAATCAAACCCATGTTTCCTGCATTGCAGGCAGATCTTTTTTTTTTTTTTTATTTTTTTATTTTATTTTTTTTTTTTAATATTATTTTATTAGTTGGAGGCCAATCACTTTACAACATTTCAGTGGGTTTTGTCATACATTGACATGAATCAGCCATATAGTTACATGTATTCCCCATCCCGATCCCCCCTCCCACCTCCCTCCCCACCCGACTCCTCAGGGTCCTCCCAGTGCACCAGGCCCGTGCACCTGACTCATGTATCCCACCTGGGCTGGTGGTCCGTTTCACCATAGATAATATACATGCTGTTCTTTCAAAACATCCCACCCTCACGTTCTCCCCCAGAGTTCAAAAGTCTGTTCTGTATTTCTGTGTCTCTTTTTCTGTTTTGCATATAGGGTTATCGCCACCATCTATCTAAATTCCGTATATATGTGTTAGTATACTGTAATGTTCTTTATCTTTCTGACTTACTTCACTCTGTATAATGGGCTCCAGTTTCATCCATCTCATTAGAACTGATTCAAATGAATTCTTTTTAACGGCTGAGTAATATTCCATGGTGTATATGTACCACAGCTTCCTTATCCATTCATCTGCTGATGGGCATCTAGGTTGCTTCCATGTCCTGGCTATTATAAACAGTGCTGCGATGAACATTGGGGTGCACGTGTCTCTTTCAGATCTGGATTCCTCAGTGTGTATGCCCAGAAGTGGTATTGCTGGGTCATATGGCAGTTCTATTTCCAGTTTTTTAAGAAATCTCCACACTGTTTTCCATAGTGGCTGTACTAGTTTGCATTCCCACCAACAGTGTAAGAGGGTTCCCTTTTCTCCACACCCTCTCCAGCATTTATTGCTTGTAGACTTTTGGATAGCAGCCATCCTGACTGGCGTGTAATGGTACCTCATTGTGGTTTTGATTTGCATTTCTCTGATGATGAGTGATGTTGAGCATCTTTTCATGTGTTTGTTAGCCATCTGTATGTCTTCTTTGGAGAAATGTCTGTTTAGTTCTTTGGCCCATTTTTTGATTGGGTCGTTTATTTTTCTGGAATTGAGCTTCAGGAGTTGCTTGTATATTTTTGAGATTAATCCTTTGTCTGTTTCCTCATTTGTTATTATTTTCTCCCAACAAGACCCCTATATATGCTGTCTACAAGAGACCCACCTCAAAACAAGGGACACATACAGACTCAAAGTGAAGGGCTGGAAAAAAATATTTCACGCAAACGGAGACCAAAAGAAAGCAGGAGTCGCAATACTCATATCAGATAAAATAGACTTTCAAATAAAGGATGTGAAAAGAGACAAAGAAGGTCACTACATAATGATCAAAGGATCAATCCAAGAAGAAGATATAACAATTATAAATATATATGCACCCAACATAGGAGCACCGCAATATGTACGGCAAACACTAACGAGTATGAAAGAGGAAATTAATAGTAACACAATAATAGTGGGAGACTTTAATACCCCACTCACAACCATGGATAGATCAACTAAACAGAAAATCAACAAGGAAACACAAACCTTAAATGATACAATGGACCAGCTAGACCTAATTGATATCTATAGGACATTTCACCCCAAAACAATCAACTTCACCTTTTTCTCAAGTGCACACGGAACCTTCTCCAGAATAGATCACATCCTGGGCCATAAATCTGGTCTTGGAAAATTCAAAAAAATTGAAATCATTCCAGTCATCTTTTCTGACCACAGTGCAGTAAGATTAGATCTCAATTACAGGAAAAAAATTGTTAAAAATTCCAACATATGGAGGCTAAATAACACGCTTCTGAATAACCAACAAATCATAGAAGAAATCAAAAAAGAAATCAAAGTATGTATAGAAATAAATGAAAATGAAAACACAACAACCCAAAACCTATGGGACACTGTAAAAGCAGTGCTAAGGGGAAGGTTCATAGCATTACAGGCACACATCAAGAAACAAGAAAAAAGCCAAATAAATAACCTAACTCTACACCTAAAACAATTAGAGAAGGAAGAAATGAAGAACCCCAGGGTTAGCAGGCAGATCTTTATCATCTGAGTCACCAGGAGGCCCACATTAGCCCCATTCTTTCTCAAACATTCCTTCTGCATTCTTGCCACTAGCAACCATTCTTCCCTCTCCTCTTCCTCCATGCCTCACCATTTCCTGGGAAAGAACTAGTTTGTCAGGGATCTGAAGCTTACAGTATCTCAAGGACCCTTTTTAAGACAAGCGTTACAAAATTATGAATATGATTTTGGGCCTTAGAAAGTACACACACCAATGAATCTAAGCTTTCATCATCCCCTGACCATTTATACATTGCTCTGACACCACATTTCTTCCTGGTGTCAAGAAGACTGCCAGCCTCCAACACTTCAATCTGTGCTGTTTTCCTTATGAAGGACCAAGAGAGACCAGCTTTCATAACTTGAAAGTGTTAGACTGTATTTTGCTAAATAACATAATTTTCTCTCCAAATATTTTAAAACCTGCAGCTTTTAAATGAACTTCAGTGTTTCGCTTGCATTGCACTTAGCTAGCATATGAACTCTCAGTGCTGGATTCTCTCTATCTACTTAAAATTCACCCTTCCTCTCCACATGTGTCCACTTCCAAGACATATGACTTTAGGTTTCAGCTAGAATGTACCTTCCCTAGATTGAAAGAGCTGGGATGTATAACTAGATGAAGTTTCACAGTTCCTGCTCATGGATGTGAATAAACTGAGTGACGGCTGATGTGCGCTCCAGTCTTTGGTTGCATTGAGAGGAGCAGTTAAGGAAAAGAGGCCAAATCCTCTTGTGAGAAATACAAAATACAACATCAGGTTGTGGTGAGATATCATGACCTAATCAGTCAATTCTAAAACTGTTTTCCAATAGCCTATATTTCAGGGCAGAAGCTGAGCTTCAGTGATGAGGAGTGAAGGGAGCTATTGTGGGACTAAGTGGTAAGAAGCCTCTGAAGGGAATCTGTGCACAAAGTCAGGTAAATTGCCCCCAGCAAGGCCAGGTCTCAAAAAATCTCATGAGGAGGGTGCCCTCATCTGTATCTTATTGATGATAATAAGAGTCATCAAAAAAATAACTTCCAATTAGAACTTATTTCCAGCAGAAACTGTGTCAAGTTCTTTGGATAATCCATGGACAGTGGACACTTGAACAGCATGGGTATGGACTGCATGGCTCTACAAACACAGATATTTTTCCAATAGTAGTTACTACAGTGCTACATGACCCCTGGTGGGTTGAATGTATGAATACAAACCCAAGGATATGGACTGCCAATTGTAAAGTAATACATGGATTTTGGACTAGGTGGGGATCGGTGCCCCTAACCTCCATGTTCCTCAAAGGCCAACTGTGATTTTCATCTCAGTTCTGAAAGAGAGATGCTACTATGCTCTTTGTTAACCAAGAAGTGGAGTCCCTTCTGGTTCAGACAGTCTGCAGTTCTTCGCCAATGGAATCTGGTATTTCCTGTGGGTCAGAGTGGCTGGGATTAGGTGGTTCAGTGGTAAAGATCTACCTGTCAATGCAGGAGACACAAGAGATGAGGGTTCAATCTCTGGGTTGAGAAGATCCCCTGTAGAAAGAAATGGCAACCCACTCCAGTATTCTTGCCTGAAAAATCCCATGGACAAGCAAAGAGTTGGACACAACTGAGCAACTGAGCATGCGTAGTGCGTCAGAGACAGTGGCTGTTTGTTTGTCGTCTCCACCATTGTATGCCATGTGTATTGAAGACAGAAAATAGTCATGAGCTGCTATACATGTGCCTCACGCAGAAGGGCCAGAATGGGAATGCGGGAGGTATACTAAGGCATCGGGGGTAAGCCTGAGGGGTCACAGTAGTCATCTCTGTGAACACTGCCTGCGTCAGGGAGTGACAGAAAACACCAGCAGTCCTATCACTACAGCTTCGGGCAGGTACCACCCTGCATCTTCTTCTTGTTCTTTTTTTTTTTTACTTTCGATTCTTTCTTTCTTTACATTCACCCTGGAGAAGTAAAAAAGTGTGCAGGGAATAAAGGCAGAAAAAAAGAGAACATGTCCTTCTTTCCCACAGAAATCCCCAAACTAACGGTCATTACTCAATTACTGGGGAGCGGGGAGGATCTTAATTGGATATGAGATTGAAGTTTTGATTGCTCTGCATTGTTAAGATCTGAAACTCATAGTCACCAAAAATGACCATTTTTTAAGTGCTGAAGTCAACTGAAAATATGTGGGAGTTGTAAAAAATGTCATCTAAAGTATGAAAGGGAGATCAGAAACAGAATGTCTGAAGGAAGTGGTCAGGGCAAACTAAAACCACTTTCTATCTGTGAGCTCACCGACTTTAGCACACTTAATAAGCTGGTTGCATTTGCTGTTATTATTAAGACTGGACATGGGCACGGACTTGAAAGCAAAGAATAAAATGTGCAGAAACAGTAAGGGGATATTTTAACCAAGGTGCGCCCAGGATGTAGGGTAAATATGGGGTAAAGAGGAGGGCTGTGAGCTTGAGCAAGGGAAATCTTTACTCACAAAGTTATGAAGACAGATTGTGGACCTGCAGGGACACGTGGAAAATGCCAGGCACAGCAACAGAGTCCCTTTCCCCTACTGTCTTAAGGCAAAGGCTATATTAGCTAAAGGAGGAGGATGGACAGATGTCTGCTACTAGGAACTAGCTCTTTGGTTGTGATTTTTCACACATGGAGTTTACCCAGAGAAAATAGTGTGTGTGCACACTCAGTCCCATCCACTTCTTTGCATCTCTGTGGACTGTAGACCACCAGGCTCCTCTATCCATGGGATTTTTCCAGGCAAGAATACTGGAATGGGTTGCCATTCCATTCTCCAGGGGATCTTCCTGACCTACGGATCAACCCGGGTTTCCTGCACTGCAGGCCAATTCTTTACCATCTGAGCCACCAGGTAAGGAGGACAATGAATAATAAGGATTCTCACTGGGAAAGACAGAGGGGCTTAGAGTCCCTTCTGGCTCACATAGGCTTTGCAATTCTTTACCAGTAGGATGTGGTACTTCCTGTGGGTCAGAGATGGCTCTATGTTTGCCATCTCCATATTCGTATATTTTGTATATTAAGACAGATCTTGTGTCTTCTGGTTTATGGGTCACCAGAGCACGAGCTACATTCAGACTTGATGGAGAGGACTATATATCCCACAAGGGTCCTGAACTTGGAGCTTGATTTGGTAACTAGAGGAGACAGTGGTTTGGTCACCACCAGAAGAGGGAGAATGTGTTCAATGATGAGGAGGAAAGGCTCTCAGGATGTTGGGTAGCCAAGGAATGGGCAGAAGCAAATATTTTAAAGATCTACCTAAAGGCTGTTTACCACATCCTTCTCCCTGACCCTCTCAAACATTAAGGCTGAAAAGTGAAATATCTACCTCCAAGACATGCTTGCAGCTTGGGTTGACTGAATGATCTGGCATTGGCCACTGAGACATAAGCAGAAGTTACACATTGAGACTTCTAGAAAATATGATTGATTTTTAAGGAATGGATTTGGCTGCCATTCTCTTTAGCTTTTCTTCCTTTTTAGCTGACCCTTTCTTTTTTTCTTCTTGTCTGGATTAGATGTGCAATACCCAGAGGCAGGAGAATGGGGTGACAGAGGATGAGATGGTTGGATGACATCATTGACTCAATGGACATGAGTTTGAGCAAACTCTGGAAGATAGAAATGAAGAGGGAAGCCTGGCGTGCTATAGTCCATGAGTTTGCAAAGAGTTAGATATGACTGAGTGACTGAGCAATATAACAACCTGGAGTCACAGCAGCCATTTTAAAATAATGAAGATAGAATTTTAAAATGGTGGAAAAGAAAGATAGAAGGAGCTCCTGTGACATCAATGAACAGCTGTTCCAGATCCACACATCTTGTATGAGAAAAACAAACTTTTATCTGGAGAAACTACTGTGACTGAATTTTCTGCCATTCTTATTTGAATAAATTCCTAACCAAAACAATGTGATGAAATGCCCTATAGCCATAAAACTATAGAAAGAAGAATGCTTATCAAAGTGCTAATAGATTTTTAATTTAAAAAAAACACCTGTGATCAAATGATTTGGGAAACATCAAGTTAAACCTAATTAAACAGCTTGCTTTAACCAAGTAGATACAACATGCTGCTTTTACCAAACTAACCACAGGGTACCATTTTATTGTCTATTTTAATCCACTAATTTTCCTAGAATAAACTTTGTGAAATTCTACTGGATAAAGTATCAATAATATAGGAAATGGCTAATGACATTGCTAAATGGAAAAAAGCAATTTATAGATCAAATGTATTTCTTTTCTCTAAGGTTAAGTCTAATGAGTAATTTTAGCTATTGATCTACTTGTTTTCCTTTTCCTAACTCTCTAAGTAAATTACAACTACTATACATTATTTTTTTAATTAAAAAATTACAAGTAATACTTTTTCCCAGTAGCATTCTGTTTACTTGTATGGAATGAGTGGAAGGGTGTTAAACTCTTAAACATTGTAATAAGTAACAGATCTGCATTCCTGCAATTTGCCCACCTGGATAGCATGGCTATTCTATTGCCTCACAGCTCAGCATAAGAGTCTGTTTGTTTAAAAACCTGCTGACTGAGCACATGACCAATTGGGGAGATGGGAAAGTAAGGAATTTAAGGGGTAAGGCCCAGGTCAGACTATTTTATGGCATCAACAGAAGGCTTCTGCGAAGATGGAAATTCTTCAGTTTAAGGATAAGCTTTTTTTTTTTTTAATTAAACAAATTTCTTCCTTTCTTTCCTTTTAATAGCCTTTATTGAACTTGTTGAAATGTTCCTTCAGTTTTATGTTTCAATTTTTTGGCTGAGAAGCATATGGGATCTTAGCTCCCCAACTAGGGATCGAACCTGCACCCCCTGCATTGGAAGGTGGACTCTTCACCATTGCACCATGAGGGAAGTCCACATAAATATAATCTGAAGAAGGTCCTCATAGGAGTTGCAATTGGATAAGCTCCTAGTGAGTACGGATGCTTTCAGTTCTGTCAAAATAGTGAACAAATATTAAAGAAGGAATTAAAGAAAACTAAAATCATCAATATATTATTCCTTCTGCATGTATTTAACCATAGAAATTAATTCAAAAATGTCCTTCCACAAAAATAGCAGTTATTTATAATTTATTTGGATAATGATTGCTTTTCTGTCTCTTTTTGGGGGGGGGGACAAGTCCAAAAAGAATACAATTATCACAAAAATAGCAGTTATTTATAATTTATTTGGATAATGATTGCTTTTCTGTCTCTTTTTGAGGGGGGGGGACAAGTCCAAAAAGAATACAGTTATCAATTATCAAATCATTTTGCTATGGGAGCCATTAAAAATTGAAATGGGATCCAAGAATGACTGGTGGCTCAGCCAGTAAAGAATCTGACTGCAATATGGGAGACCTGGGTTCGATCCCTGGGTTGGGAAGATCCTCTAGAGGAGGGAATGGCAACCCACTCCAGAATTCTTGCCTGGAGAATCCCCATGGACAGAGGAGCCTAGCTGACTGCAGTCTATGGGGTCGCAGAGTCGGACACAACTGAGCAACTAGCCACACAGCATACAATGTACATATATCAATTTCAAATCCCTCATTTTGATAGTTGTCTTGTAGTAACGTCCTTGTTAGGGCTTCCCAGGTGGCACTAATGGTAAAGAATGCACCTGCCAATGCAGGAGACATAAGAGACGCAGGTTCCATCCCTGGGTCTGGAAGATCCCCTGGAGAAGGGCATGGCAACCCACTCCAGCATTCTTGACTGGAGGATCCCATAGACAGAGGAGCCTGGTGGGCTACAGTCTATAGAGTCACAAAGAGTTGGACTACAACTGAAGTGACTTAGCATGATCATAGGAACTACACATTAACATGTTTGGGAATGACAAGGCATTGATTTGAAAACTTTCTCAAAAGATTCAGTGAGAAAAAGTTCTTTTTTCCCTGAAAAGTATTGTCCTTGCAACTTTTCTGTAAGCTTGTGACAATTTCAAAATATAAAATATATATTTTTTAAATGGTAAAAGAAACAAACATACTAAATTTCACTCTTTACTCTTTTACTCTTTCCTGTAGATTACTTTGGAAAGGCATTCTCGAAATACAGTTCTTTCTCTATTTTAAAGTCTATTCTGTCTGGTATGAGTACTGCCACTCCAGTTTTCTTTTGATTTCCATTTGCATGGAATCTTTTTTCATCCCCTCAATATAGTTCTTTCTAGTGAGCACCTTGACAGCATCAGTATTTCTTGAAGGCTAAAAATACTTTACTATCTAATAACTATTCTATCTAAATAACTATTCTCACCAATGAAAATACTGTATACTCAAAAAAATAGTGAAGATTGCTACTTTTATTTTTATACTTTTACAATATTTTTATATTTCCTTTATATTTTCCAAAATGCTTTCACAAAACTTATATCATAGGGTTTTCATCAGATTGGTAGGCAACTTGGAGGAGTTGAAAAGAACAGGCCCTCCACCAGGGATGATGAGCACTCTGATTTCAGTTCCATACATCCAAGCTATGTGATCTTGGGAACACCAACTAAACTCTTTGAAAAAAGAGTCCAAAATCCCAGTCCAAGATGAGATGTCCCACCTCAACCATGAGGCAGGAAAACAAAAGCAAATTTCTGCTTCTTCCACCTTTTATTCTATTCTGTTCCTCCAGGAAATGAATGAGGCTCACACATATGGGGGTAGAGGGTTGTTGATATTGCTCAGTTGCTCAGTCATGTCCGACTCTTTGTGACCCCATGGACTGCAGCACGCCAGGCTTCCCCTTCCTTCACTATCTCCCGGAGTTTGCTCAAACTCAAGTCCACTGAGTCGGCGATGTCATCCAACCATTTCATCCTCTTTCATCCCCTTCTTCTCCTGCCTTCAATCTTTCAGCACCAGGGTCTCTTCCAATGAGTCAGCTCTTCACATCAGGTGGCCAGAGTGTTGAAGCTTCAGCTTCAGCATCAGTCCTTCCATTGAATATTTAAAGGTGTGGGCCGGCAGTGTCTTGCTTTGGGGACAGGGGCACTGGAAGCAGCAGTCCTGGGAGGCGCCTATTGGCATAACTTCTCTTGGAGGTCGCCTTTAGCCCTACCATAGAGCCTGTAGCTTGAGACTAGGTCACTTCAAGCCAAACAACTAACAGGGAGGGAGCACAGCCCACCCATCAGCAGACAATTGTGGGGAAAGGGGAGGCTGCAGTTTACTGAGTTCACCAATTCAGAAGCTAATCCCATGTGGAAACCCCCTCACAGACACACCCAGACACAATGTTTAATCTGGGCACTCAAGGGCCCACTCATATTGACACATAAAATAAACCATCACATCCCTTGAAGCCTACTCTTGAGGTGGACGGTGTAGAAATCCCACCAGAGTGAATGAACGTGCTCTAGTTTCTGTACCCCATCCTCTAAGTCAAATAGAAAAGACTCAGCTAAGGCATACTCCTAGGCTTCTTGGGACTATTATCTTAACAATGAAAATCAATAGAAATTGTTTTAATACTGAGAAATGAATAGTGACACTTTCCCAGGTTATACTTAGAACAGTAATTTATTAAAACAAAAAGATCAATTTAACCCAGCATGGTTGATCATTTACTTGATGAAGAGAAGTGAGTAACTAAATCCACTGCTAATTTGGCAAAAATTGTCATCATTAATGAAGATAATATAAAACTCAAAACACACGAACACACTAAGATATCAAAAAACACTGACTAAAGAGTGCTGTCAATTCAAAACTATTTGTGTTCAATCATGGAAGAAAAACACGTGAAACGTTGGGGATATTTTTTAAAGCCAGTTTAGTGCTGCGTGTGTATGTGTGTGTGTGTAATACTGGGTTTTTTTTTTCATATGCTATTTTATGAGAATATTACTTGTGAAACCGACTTTCCTGTTCTCCTAACTCAAACATTACACTCCCATTTAAAGACTATATTAAGGCAATCATACCCAAGTGTGATGAAACTGCTAAGAAAAGTGCAAATGAAGTCCTTGTGGCAACACATAGGCAGAATGCATTACCCTTGAACTGCCATGACCCATGGAAGAAGCAAGGAGAAAAAGAGGAGAAGTTATTCCAACTCTAAAACCTCCAGCTACCTACCCTGTCTGTCGTGAATTGTCCACAAATTGTGGACTACTGGTTTTATTGCTACTTACTTTGAACATTCACAACAGGAAAAGTTTATCACTTGATTAATGTTTCCAAATTGCTTAATTAAAAAAACTTTTCATGACTCAAAAATGGAAAACTCCTGAATTAGAAAGCCTCGTTTGCATTTATGTGTCTATTGGTGCTGTAAATGATTTCTCAAGTCGGCATTAACATTCCAAGCTAAGATTGCTCACAGAGAATTCTGAAATGCTTTCTATATTTGGCAGAACTGCATCAGAAACCAAAATATGCCCATTTAATTTTAAGAAAACATACCATGCTTTACACGTAATTCCAGATCCCTCTTCCCTTTGCATTTTTCTTCCATAGAAAAAAATGCTCTCAAGCTATTTGATCTGTGGCCAAAAATCTCCCAAAGACCTGTGGCTTCCTAGGAAAATGAAGATCCCTCACAAAAGACCTGGTCTAGAAAACCAGGCATGCAGAGCATCCCTGAGGTTCTTATCCTCTCCCTCCTCACCTGATCTTCATCATGAAGAGGAAACAGACTCACAGATATAAAGGACAAACTACTGGTTACCATTGGGAAGCGGGAAGAGGGGAGGGGGGAATATGTGGATAGAAGATCAAGAGGTACAAACTCTTAGGTATAAAATAAGCTATAAGATTTATTGTACAACTTGAGGAGTGTAGCTAATATTATTCTTGCCTGGAAAATTCCATAGACAGAGAAGCCTGGCAGGCTACAGTCCATGGGGTTGCAAAACAGTTGGACAGGACTTAGAAACTAAACAATATTAGGGCTTCCCAGGTGGCACAGTGATAAAGAATCCACCTCCCAATGCAGGAGACACAGGAGATTCAGGTTTGATCCCTGGGTCAGACAGCTCCCCTGGAGAAGGAAATGGCAACCCGCTCCAGTATTCTTGTCTAGAAAATTCCATGGACAGAGGAGTCTGGTGGGCTACAGTCCATGGGATTGCAAAGAATCAGACACAACTGAACCACCACTACCACCCCCATAAATAGAGTATAACCTTTAAAAATTGTGATTCACTATATTGTATACCTGTAACATATATTATTATTGTGTACATCAACCACATCAACCACACTTCAGTTAAAATAAGAAGCACTCAAGTACACAGAGGTGTCAAGTAAACTTTCCAGAATTAACTGAATGTGCAATGACTGCTAATTGTCTCCCAATATCACCCCATCCCCTTTTCCTTTTTAATTCCTGAGTACTGGCTAAGTGAAATCCTAGCCATGGGTGGACTTCTCCCATCGAGGTGGGGATCATGTAGCCAAGTGTTGGTAAGCAAAGCATGAGTACAAGCTATTTCTCCAAAGAACTTTCCCACCTTAAAGACGCTTAAAACCTAATGGGAAAATATTTGTGCAGAAGGAACTCAAGGCAAGGGGGGACACACTATTGCCTCGGGGAAGGCACTCTGCCCTACCCACCTCTCACACTGGCAACCCACAGTGTTTCCGGAGCACCCACAACTGGGGAGTCACAACCATCCTCCCAAAAAGTAACAGTGAAGCTTATTTTCACTCCTATCTCCTGCCTGTTTCATAATCTTTCTTCCCATACCAGCTACCCAGAGTCATCGTTCTGCTACAAGCCTCATTTGCAAAGGTACCCCATGTCCACATTCCCATCAAAATGTGTGTGTCAGTGTCCTTGTTCCTTGGGTTCTTACTTCCTGAAAGACCTCAAAGGTTAGTTTGAGACCAAGTGTTGACGGGATAGTAAGTTGCTTCTTTTCTAATGATAACAGCTAACACTGATTAAACATTTACTATGTACCAGGTTCCTGTTCTAAGTTCTTTATATGTGACTCACTTAAGATTCACTGCAGTCCCATAGGAAGGTACTGTTAGTAAGGAGTGGTCAGTATTTGAACCTTGGTAATCGGATTCTTGAGCTTCCAGACTCTGTTCTCAGCCACCACGTTACACAACTTTTAATATTTTGTCTGTCACCTTTGGAAGATAAGAGCCTTGAATGCTAAGTGATATAATCATAGGAGTAAAAGATGCTTTGGCAGAACCATCAGGGACAAGAATTTGGTGTAAAAAAGTCTCCCCACTTCAGACTTTGAAGACAAGAACCTGTCAGTTTTGTGTCAAATAAGCCCGCTGTCCTCTTCATGAGGTTAAATGAAAACTCTTTAGGAGACAAAAGATAGCTTCTCTCATCTCAAGGGCTTACTACCTGAAAGATACCTGCAACAATTCCATCTGTTCTGGGATGGTCTGGTTCTTTCCAGGATGATGGGGCTCCCATGATTAGGAAGAGAACCTGTCTGGTACCATCTATAGGATGGCAGTATTTCCTGAAGTGCCATGTTGGCCTCCTCTTCACCCCAGCGGTGAGAGAAGGATTCCTCCCTGGGAATACGGGGACGGTCGGACACATGACATCTAAGATTGGAGAGAAGAGACCTCAGCCTCCATAGCATTTCACTTGGGAACAGAATGAACAAGCAGTGCTTATGGGGGGCAGCCTCAGCGGGAGAAAGAGGATAAGGTGACCCCTGGTTTCTGTAAAAGATGTGACTGGCTCATTTTAGCAATTCTAGAGGCTGAAGCCTGCCAGGGAGGCAGAAGCAGGCTCTGTGCCTGGTCACTATAATTAGGAGGGTTGTTTGGTCAGGGGACGTTTTCCACAGAGCAGGGGGGCAGGGCATGTGGTTAGACTATCCAGTGCCTCCCCGTTTCATATGCCAACGCAGCACAAACACGAAATCTGACTTTCAGACCTTAGACCACAAGAGGAGAAGGCAGTCATGGTAGGTAGTAAGGTGGGCTCAGGGAATTCACATAATCACATTGAATCACCTGGCGAGAAAGTTACTGCCTTTCCAAGTCCCATTCAATCCTCAGACTGTCAAGGAGAAAGTCTGGGGTTAATGCGAATGTGCGTTTACCATCCCTCTAACACTTGTTAATTTCTCTTTCCAACAAGAATGAAGCAAGTGCAGTACCGGTTCCCTGGTGAGCTAACACTGTCTAGTCAGAAGTTAGAAATAGTTCCTTTTCACTGCATTAATATTTGTTGCTTCTAGTAGGTGATACTGATTTTCCAATGATGTGATAGAAGTCTGTTTTAAAATGAATATAAATTCAAAGTGCAAATATTAAAATGCCAATAATAATATTGAATAAATGAATCTACAAACAATAATACAGACAGAAGTAGAATTATTAAGCACATTATCAACATTTAGGAAATAATTCTTTACATCTTGTGAGTTTCCTGACCCATTGACTCTGGGCACAGTGTTAATGACCCTTGATTTAAAAAAAAAAATTTTAATTGAAGTACAATGTTGTGTTAGTTTGTGATATACACTGAAGTGATTCAATTTATATATATTTATATTTTTTTCCAAGATGGTTTATTATAAGATACTGAATTTAGTTCCCTGTGCTATAATGTAGGACTTTGCTATTTATTTTATATATAGTAGCTTATATCTGCTAATCCCAAATTCCTATTTTATCCTTTATCCACTTTCCCCTTTGGTAACAATAAATTTGTTTTCTATGTCTGTAAGTTTGTTTCTATTTTATAAATAAGTTCATTTGTATTATATTTTAGATTCCACATATAAGTGATATCATGTGATATTTGTCTCTCTGTCTGACTTGTTTCACTTAATATGATAGTCTCTACGTCTATCCATGTTGCTGCAAATGGCATTATTTAATTCTTTTTCATGGCTTAGTAGTATTCCATCATGTATATATACCTCATCTTCTTTATCCATTAACTGTTGTTGGACATTTAGGCTGTTTCCATGTTTTGCATATTGTAAATAGTGCTATTATGAACATTTAGGTTCTTGAATCTTTTCAAATTATTATTTTTTCCAGATATATGCCAAGGAGTGGGATTTCAGGATCATTTGGAAGCTCTATTTTAATTTTTTAAGGAACTGCCATACTGTTCTTCATAGTGGCTGTACAAATTTACATTCCCACCAATAGCATGTATTTTCTCCACACCTTTTCCACCATTTATTTGTAGACTTTTTGATGATGATCTTTCTGATAGGTATGAGGTGATACTTCATTGTAATTTTGATTCACATTTGTCTAATAATCTGTGAACATCTTTTCATGTGTCTATTGGCCATCTGTATATAAGGACAATATTAATTGAATTCATCAGTGTTGGGCAATGACACTATCTGAAGAAGTTCTTTTAATTCCAGACATTCAAGGGCTAAATATCACCAAAAAAAGTTTACTTGAAAAGACTAGCACGCTCACTATATGATTAGTTAACAGCAAATAAATACACACACACTTATTCTGTCTCTCTCTCACAACACATAGGAGAAGTTCAAGTACACGCCAGAATGGAAATAAAGATTAATTTGGAGTAATAGGCATCAAGTCCCTGCCCTGGTTCTAAACCCAATGTTCTTAAGGCTACACTTTTTACTTCTTTGTCATAAGTTTTATGTACTCTTTTTCTTTCCAGAAACAGAACTTCACAGCTAGACAGACGTAGGCTCAAATTCTGATGGTAGTAACCACTTGCCAGATAACCTGGGCAAATTACTCAGCCTCTCTGTGACTTATTTTCTCATCTATAAGTGAAGGTTATTTGAAGAGATACTAGAACTAATTCTTGAAAAGGGCCTCGCAGGGGCCCTAGCAGCAACATTAAGTCCTTGAGAGCTGGCAAATGCAGCCAATTAATCAAAGTTCACATGTTAAACTTATATTGCTTCTCTGCCTGGACTTTACATGACATCAAGTGTTTCACTCCTTATAGGTTTCATACTTGCTGCTGCAGTAACATGACATCCAAGGACCCTGTAGAAAGGTGTCTCCTCCTTTGCCAATGCTTCCCAGCAAAATTGTTGTTTAGTCGCAAAGTTGTGTCCAACACTTTGCAACTTCATGGACTGCAACACATCAGTCTCCTCTGTCCTCCACTGTCTCCTGGAGTTTGCTCAAATTCATGTCCATTGAGTCGGTGATGCTATCTAACCATCTCGTCTTCTGCTTCTCCCTTCTCCTTTTGTCTTCAATCTTTCCCAGCATCAGGATCTTTTCCAGTGAGTTGGCTCCTCTCATCAAGTGGCTGAAATATTGGGGCTTCAGCCTCAACATCAATCCTTCCTATGAATATTCAGGGTTGTTTCCTTTAGGATTGACCAGTTTGATCCCCTTGATGTTCAAGGGACTCTCAAGAGTCTTCTCCAACATCACAATTCAAAAGAATTAATTCTTCAGGATTCAACTTTCCTTATGGTCCAGCTCTCACATTCATACGTGACTACTGGGAAAACCATAGCTTTGACTATATGGATCTTCATTGAAAAGTGATGTCTATGCTTTTTAATACATTGTCTAGATTTGCCATAACTTTCCTTCCAAGGAGCAAGCACCTTTTAATTTCATGACTATCGTTATCAACCATAGTGATTTTGGAGACCAAGAAAATAAAATCTGTCACTGTTTCCACTTTTTCCCTTTATATTTGCCATGAAGTGATGTGACTGGATGCTATGATCTTATTTTGTTTTTTTTTGATGCTGAATTGCAAACCAACTTTTTCATTTTCTCTTTCACCCTCATCAAGAGGTTCTTTAGTTCTCTTCAATGTCTGCCATTAGAGTGGTATCATCTACATATCTGAGGTTGTTGATATTTCTCCCAGCAATCTTGACTCCAGCTTGTGATTCATCCAGCCTGGCATTTCACACTGATGTACTCTGCATATAAATTAAATAAACAGGGTGACCATACACAGCCTTGTCGTGCTCATTTACCTATTTTGAACCAGTCTATTGTTCCTTGCCCAGTTCTAACTGTTCCTTCTTGACCTGCACACAGGTTTCTCAGAAGACAAGTTAGGTGGTCTGATACTCCCATCTCTTTAAGAATTTTCCACAGTTTGTTGTGACCTGTGCAGTCAAAGGCTTTAGTGTAGTCAATAAAACAGAAGCAGATGTTTTTCTGGAACTCCCTTGCTTTCTCTATGATCCAATGAATGCTGACAATTTGACCTGTGGTTCCTCTGCCTCTTCAAAACCCAGTTTGTACGTCTGGAATTTCTCTATTCACGTACTACTGAAGCCTAGCTTGAAGGATTTTGAGCATAACTTTGCTAGCATGTGAAATGAGTGCAATTGTGCTGTAGTATGAATATTCTTTAGCATTGCCCTTTTTTGAGATTGGATGAAAACTGACCTTTTCAAGTCTAAAATGCCTTTTAGAAAAATGCTTGCTCCAATTACAGAGGCAAGGAGAGGAATCTTGTCAATCTGGCTATAGATAGGACAAAGTCTCCCTCTTGAACTTTTATCTAGGATGAGCAATGTGACCAGAGCTAGAAGCTTCTGAAGGGTCCACAAGAAGTTTTGAGACTGGGAAAAATATATTGGTACCAACACAGATAAATAAAATCTTACTAAATCAAAATGGACAAAATTTAGTTGAATAACCACAGAACTTATTGTTGTACTGTAGTGGGCTGAATAGTAGCCTCTGACATATCAAATCCTACTCTCTAGAAGTCTATAGATGTTAGCTTATTTCAAAAAAGGGTCTTTGTTGATATGACTAACTTAAGTGTTTTGAGATGCAGGTTTATTCCTATATTATCTGAGTGAACCTTAAATGCCATCACTCTTGTCCTTCTAAGAAAGAGATAGAAGAGTATATACCCAGGGACTTTCCTGGGTCCAGTGGTTAAGACTTCACTTTCCAAGATTCCACATGTCTCAAAGCAAAAAAACCAAAACAAAATAAAGAAGTAGTATTATAGCAAATTCAATAAAGATTTTAAGTGTCCCACATTAAAAAAAAAAATGCACACCCATAGAAGAAAACAAGTGAAAGTGAGGGTAGTGATTAGAGAAACACAGCCACAAGCCAAGGAATGCTGGCACAGCTTACAAAAGCTCCAAGTAGCAAAGAGTGGACTTTTCCCTGGAGTCTCACAAAGGGAGCATGACCTTGCCAACACCTTGACTTTAACCCAATGAAACACATTTTGAACTTTTGGCCTCAGCAACTATGAGATAATATATTTCTAATATCTCAAGTCATCCAATATGCTATGGCAACTCAAAGAAACCCATTCATATGCCAACATGTCATACACACCTCACTCTCCTATAAACAGTATAAAGTTTATATCATAAGACCATCAGTTCTTAATAACACTCAACTTTATAAAAACCTTTAAAATCAGTTTTATAGCCCAAAATACATCATTTGCAAAGTGGATATATTTTAATATATTTGGTATGGGAAAGAAAGGAGCTTCCAAAAATGAGTTCCTAAGAATATGAGCATCTGAAAATGTCCCTGGGTTTATGGGTCCTGAGATGCTCCCTAATTACTCAAAGATGCTCTAATGGCATCTTCCAGGTTAAGTAATGGGATTAAAGTCCAATTTACTGTTCCTCCCACTCAAATATGAAAATAGGGAGATCAAACACATATGGCTAGAAGAAAAGAAGTTAAAGTAATTTTGATGAGGATAGCTTTTCTTGCCCAGGCTTATTGTTAGTTAACATTTTTATAAAGATGGTCCAAGTTATAAGATACATTTAGGTGACTACCACGAGAACAATCTAGGCTTTGTCTGTAGCTCAGAATGTGTGCTTCCTTTCCATAAGCTATTGCTCTCTGAGAAATCTTGAGGATTGGAGGATTTAATGGTTTCCCTGGAATGGTTAGAAAATATAATTGAACACAAAAGGCAGAGTGATTTTTTTTTAATTAGAGTTAATTGCTTTACAATGTTGTATTAGTTTCGCTGTGCAACAACATGAATCAGTTATCAGTTCAGTTCAGTTCAGTCACTCAGTATGTCTGACTCTTTGAGACCCCATGGGCTGCAGCACACCAGGCTTCCCTGTCCATCACCAACTCCCAGAATCTACTCAAGCTCATATCCACCAAGTTAGTGATGCCATCCAACCATCTCATCTTCTGTCATCCCCTTCTCCTCCCGTCTTCAATCTTTCCCAGCCTCAGAATCTTTTCCAATAAGTTGGTTCTTTGCCTCAGGTGACTGAAGTATTGGAGTTTCAGCTTCAGCATTGGTCCTTCCAATAAATATTCAGGACTGATTTCCTTTAAGATTGACTGGTTGGATCTCCTTGCAGTCCAAGCGACTCTCAAGAGTC
This sequence comes from Muntiacus reevesi, assembly GCF_963930625.1. Classification (NCBI taxonomy): domain Eukaryota; kingdom Metazoa; phylum Chordata; class Mammalia; order Artiodactyla; family Cervidae; genus Muntiacus; species Muntiacus reevesi. The sequence continues at coordinate 26,202,911 of NC_089270.1, read as the reverse complement.
TTCTCCAACACCACAGTTTAAAGCATCAATTCTTCAGTGCTTGGCTTTATATTCCAACTCTCACATCCATACATGACTACTGGAAAAACCATAGTTTTGATGAGATGGACCTTTGTTGGCAAAGTAATGTCTCTGCTTTTTAATATGCTGCCTAGGTTGGTCATAGCTTTTCTTCCAAGGAGCAAGTGTTTTTTAATTTCATGACTGCAGTCACCATCTGCAGTGATTTTGGAGCCCGCAAAAATAAAGTCTGTCACTGTTTCCATTGTTTCCGCATCTATTTGTCATGAAGTGATGGGACCAGATGCCATGATGTTGGTTTTCTGAATGTTTAGTTTTAAGTCAATTTTTTCACTCTTGTCTTTCACCTTCATCAAGAAACTCTTTAGTTCTTCACTTTCTGCCATAAGGGTGGTGTCATCTGCATATCTGAGGTTATTGGTATTTCTCCCTGCAATTCTCTTGATTCCAGCTTGTGCTTCATCCAGCCCAGCATTTTGCATGATCTATCCTCCATGTAAGTTAAATAAGCAAGGTGACAATATACAGCCTTGCTGTACTCCTTTCCCAATTTTCAACCAGTCCATTATTCCATGTCCAATTCTAACTGTTGCTTCTTGACCTGCATACAGATTTCTCAGGAGGCAGGTCAGGTGGTCTGGTATTCCCATGTCTTAAGAAATTTTCTACAGTTTATTGTAATCCACACAGTCAAAGTTGACTATTGGTGTAGTCAATAAGGCAGAAGTAGATGTTCTTCTGGAACTCTCTAGCTTTTTTGATGATCCAACAGATGTTGGCAATTTGATCTCTGGTTCCTCTGCCTTTTCTAAATCCAGCTTGAAAATCTGGAATTTCATGGCTCGAGTACTGTTGAGGTCTGTTTTGGAGAATTTTGAGCATTACTTTGCTCTCGTATGAGATGAGTACAATTGTGCGGTAGTTTGAATATTCTTTGGCACTGCCTTTCCTTGGGATTGGAATGAAAACTGACCTTTTCCAGTCCTGTGGCCACTGCTGTGTTTTCCAGATTTGCTGGCATGTTGAGAGCAGCACTTTCAGAGCATCATCTTTCAGGATTTGAAATAGCTCAACTGGAATTCCATCACCTCCACTAGCGTTGTTTGTAGTGATGCTTTCTTTCTTTCTTTCTTTCTTTTTTTTTTTATCATTTATTTTTATTAGTTGGAGGCTAATTACTTTACAATATTCTAGAGGTTTTTGCTATACATTGACATGAATCAGCCATGGGTTTACATGTATTCCCCATCCCGATGCCCCCTTCCACCTCCCTCTCCACCCGATCCCTCTGGGTCTTCCCAGTGCACCAGCCATGAGCACTTGTCTCATGCATCCAACCTGGGCTGGTGATCTGTTTCACCCTTGATAATGTACATGTTTCGATGCTGTTCTCTCCAAACAACCCACCCTTGCCTTCTCCCTCAGAGTCCAAAAGTCTATTGTGTACATCTGTGTCTCTTTTTCTGTTTTGCATACAGGGTTATTATTACCATCTTTCTAAATTCCATATATATATGATTTAGTATACTGTATTGGTCTTTATCTTTCTGGCTTACTTCACTCTGTATAATGGGCTCCAGTTTCATCCATCTCATTAGAACTGATTCAAATGTGTTCTTTTTAATGGCTGAGTAATATTCAATGGTGTATATATACCACAGCTTCCTTATCCATTCGTCTGCTGATGGGCATCTAGGTTGCTTCCATGTCCTGGCTATTATAAACAGTGCTGCGATGAACATTGGGGTGCACATGCCTCTTTCAGATCTGGTTTCCTCAGTGTGTATGCCCAGAAGTGGGATTGCTAGGTCATATGGCAGTTCTATTTCCAGTTTTTAAAGGAATCTCCACACTGTTCTCCATAGCGGCTGTACTAGTTTGCATTCCCACCCACAGTGTAAAAGAGTTCCCTTTTCTCCACACCCTCTCCAGCATTTATTGCTTGTAGACTTTTGGATAGCAGCCATCCTGACTGGCGTGTAATGGTACCTCATTGAGGTTTTGATTTGCATTTCTCTGATAATGAGTGATGTTGAGCATCTTTTCATGTGTTTGTTAGCCATCTGTATGTCTTCTTTGGAGAAATGTCTGTCTAGTTCTTTGGCCCACTTTTAGATTGGGTCATTTATTTTTCTGGAATTGAGCTGCAGGGGTTGCTTGTATATTTTTGAGATTAATCCTTTGTCTGTTTCTTCATTTGCTATTATTTTCTCCCAATCTGAAGGCTGTCTTTTCACCTTGCTTATAGTTTCCTTTGTTGTGCAAAAGCTTTTAAGTTTCATTAGGTCCCATTTGTTTAGTTTTGCTTTTATTTCCAATATCCTGGGAGGTGGGTCATAGAGGATCCTGCTGTGATTTATGTCAGAGTGTGTTTTGCCTAGGTTCTCCTCTAGGAGTTTTATAGTTTCTGGTCTTACATTCAGATCTTTAATCCATTTTGAGTTTATTTTTGTGTATGGTGTTAGAAAGTGTTCTAGTTTCATTCTTTTACAAGTGGTTGACCAGTTTTCCCAGCACCACTTGTTAAAGAGGTTGTCTTTTTTCCATTGTATATCCTTGCCTCCTTTGTCAAAGATAAGGTGTCCATAGGTTTGTGGATTTATCTCTGGGCTTTCTATTCTGTTCCATTGATCTATATTTCTGTCTTTATGCCAGTACCATACTGTCTTGATGACTATGGCTTTGTAGTATAGTCTGAAGTCAGGCAGGTTGATTCCTCCAGTTTCATTCTTCTTTCTCAAGATTACCTTAGCTATTCGAGGTTTTTTGTATTTCCATATAAATTGTGAAATTATTTGGTCTAGTTCTGTGAAAAATACCATTGGTAGCTTGATAGGGATTGCATTGAATCTATAGATTGCTTTGGGTAGTATAGTCATTTTGACAATATTGATTCTTCCAATCCATGAACACGGTATATTTCTCCATCTGTTTGTGTCCTCTTTGATTTCTTTCATCAGTGTTTTATAGTTTTCTATGTATAGGTCTTTTGTTTCTTTAGGTAGATATACTACTAAGTATTTTATTCTTTTTGTTGCAATGGTGAACGGTATTATTTCCTTAATTTATCTTTCTGTTTTCTCATTGTTAGTATATAGGAATGTAAGGGATTTCTGTGTGTTAGTTTTATATCCTACAACTTTACTATATTTGTTGATTAGCTCTAGTAATTTTCTGGTAGAGTCTTTAGGGTTTTCTATGTAGAGGATCATGTCATCTGCAAACAGCGAGAGTTTCACTTCTTCTTTTCCTATCTCGATTCCTTTTACTTCTTTTTCTGTTCTGATTGCTGTGGCCAAAACTCCCAAAACTATGTTGAATAGTAGTGGTGAGAATGGGCACCCTTGTCTTACTCCTGATTTTAGGGGAAATGCTTTCAGTTTTTCACCATTGAGGGTGATGCTTGCTGTGGGTTTGTCATATATAGCTTTATTATGTTGAGGTATGTTCCTTCTATTCCTGCTTTCTGGAGAGTTTTAATCATAAATGGATGTTGAATTTTGCCAAAGGCTTTGTCTGCATCTATTGAGATAATCATATGGTTTTTATCTTTCAATTTGTTAATGTGGTGTATTACATTGATTGATTTGCCGATATTAAAGAATCCTTGCATTCCTGGGATAAAGCCCACTTGATCATGATGTATGATTTTTTTAGCATGTTGTTGGATTCTGTTTGTTAGGATTTTGTTAAGGATTTTTGCATCTATGTTCATCAGTGATATTGGCCTGTAGTTTTCTTTTTTTGTTGCATCTCTGTCTGGTTTTGGAATTAGGGTGATGGTGGCCTCATAGAATGACTTTGGAAGTTTACCTGCTTCTGCAATTTTTCTGGAAAGGTTTGAGTAATATAGGTGTTAGCTCTTCTCTAAATTTTTGGTAGAATTCAGCTGTGAAGCCATCTGGTCCTGGTCTTTTGTTTGCTGGAAGATTTCTGATTACAGTTTCAATTTCCTTGCTTGTGATGGATCTGTTAAGGTCTTCTATTTCTTCCTGGTTCAGTTTTGGAAAGTTATAGTTTTCTAAGAATTTGTCCATTTCTTCCAAGTTGTCCATTTTATTGGCATAGAGCTGCTGGTAGTAGTCTCTTATGATCCTTTGTATTTCAGTGTTGTCTGTTGTGATCTCTCCATTTTCATTTCTAATTTTGTTAATTTGGTTCTTCTCCCTTTGTTTCTTAATGAGTCTTGCTAATGGTTTGTCAATTTTATCTTTTTTTTTTAAAAAAAGCCAGCTTTTAGCTTTGTTGATATTTGCTATGGTCCCTTTAGTTTCTTTTGCATTTATTTCTGGCCTAATTTTTAAGATTTCTTTCCTTCTACTAACCCTGGGGTTCTTCATTTCTTCCTTCTCTAGTTGCTTTAGGTGTAGAGCTAGGTTATTTATTTGACTTTTTTCTTGTTTCTTGAGGTAAGCCTGTAATGCTATGAACGTTCCCCTTAGCATTACTTTTACAGTGTCCCATAGGTTTTGGGTTGTTGTGTTTTCATTTTCATTCATTTCTATGCATATTTTGATTTCTTTTTTGATTTCTCCTATAATTTGTTGGTTATTCAGAAGCATGTTTTTTAGCCTCCATATGTTCGAATTTTTAATACTTTTTCTCCTGTAATTGAGATCTAATCTTACTGCACTGTGGTCAGAAAAGATGACTGGAATGATTTCAATTTTTTTGAATTTCCCAAGGCTAGTTTTATGGCCCAGGATGTGATCTATTCTGGAGAAGGTTCCATGTGCACTTGAGAAAAAGGTGAAATTGATTGTTTTGCGGTGAAATGTCCTATAGATATCAATTAGGTCTAGCTGATCCACTGTGTCATTTAAAGTTTGTGTTTCCTTGTTAATTTTCTGTTTAGTTGATCTATCCATAGTTGTGTGTGGGGTATTAAAGTCCCCCACTATTATTGTCTTACTATTAATTTCCTCTTTCATACTCATTAGCGTTTGCCTTACATATTGCGGTGCTCCTATGTTGGGTGCATATATATTTATAATTGTTACATCTTTTTCTTGGATTGATCCTTTGATCATTATGTAGTGTCCTTCTTTGTCTCTTTTCACACCCTTTATTTTAAAGTCTATTTTATCTGATATGAGTATTGCAACTCCTGCTTTCTTTTGGTCTCCTTTTGTGTGAAATATTTTTTTCCAGCCCTTAACTTTCAGTCTGTATGTGGCCCTTGTTTTGAGGTGGGTCTCTTGTAGACAACATACATAGGGTTCTTGTTTTTGTATCCATTCAGCCAATCTTTGTCTTTTGGTTGGGGCATTCAACCCATTTAAATTTAAGGTAATTATTGATAGGTATGGTCCCATTGCCATTTGCTTTGTTGTTTTGGGTTCATGTTTATACAAGCTTTCTGAGTTTCCTGTCTAAAGAAGATCCTTTAGCATTTGTTGAAGAGCTGGTTTGGTGGTGCTGAATTCTCTCAGCTTTTGCTTGTCTGTAGAGCTCTTGAATTTTCCTTCATATCTGAATGAGATCCTTGCTGGGTACAGTAATCTAGGTTGTAGTTTATTTTCTTTCATTACTTTAAGTATGTCCTGCCATTCCCTTCTGGCCTGAAGAGTTTCTATTGATAGATCAACTGTTATCCTTATGGGAATCCCTTTGTATGTTATTTGTTGTTTCTCCCTTGCTGCTTTTAATATTTGTTCTTTGTGTTTGATACTTGTTCATTTTATTAATATGTGTCTTGGGGTGTTTCGCCTTGGGTTTATCCTGTTTGGGACTCTCTGGGTTTCTTGGACTTGGGTGGCTATTTCCTTCCCCATTTTAGGGAAGTTTTCAGCTATTATCTCCTCAAGTATTTTCTCATGGCCTTTCTTTTTGTCTTTTTCTTTTGGGACTCCTATGATTCGAATGTTGGGGCATTTCACATTGTCCCAGAGGTCCCTGAGGTTGTCCTAATTTCTTTTGATTCTTTTTTCTTTTTTCCTCTCTGCTTCGTTTATTTCCACCATTTTATCTTCTACCTCACTTATCCTATCTTCTGTCTCCGTTATTCTACTCTTGGTTCCCTCCAGAGTGTTTCTGATCTCATTTATTGCATTATTCATTTTTAATTGACTCTTTTTTATTTCTTCTAGGTTCTTATTAAAGATTTCTTGCATCTCCTCAATCTTTGTCTCCAGGCTATTTATCTGTAACTCCATTTTGTTTTCAAGATTTTGGATCATTTTTATTGTCATTATTCTAAATTCTTTTTCAGGTAGATTCCCTATCTCCTCCTTTTTTGTTTGACTTGGTGGGCATTTTTCATGTTCCTTTACCTGTTGGGTTTTTCTCTGTCTTTTCATCTTGTTTAGATTGCTGTGTCTGGAGTGGCCTTTCTGTATTCTGGTGGTCTGTGGTTCCTTTTTATTGTGGAGGTTTCACCCAGTGGGTGGGGTTGGACGATTGGCTTGTCAAGGTTTCCTGGTTAGGGAAGCTTGCGTCAGTGTTCTGGTGCGTGGAACTGGATTTCTTCTCTCTGGAGTGCAATGGAGTATCCAGTAGTGAGTTTTGAGATGGGTCTATGTGTTAGGTGTGACTTTGGGCAGCCTGTATGTTGATGCTCAGGGCTATGTTCCTGCGTTGCTGGAGAATTTGTGTGGTATGTCTTGCTCTGGAACTTGTTGGCTCTTGGGTGGTGGTTGGTTTCAGTGTAGGTATGGAGGCTTTTGGACGGTCTCTTATTACTTAATGTTCCATGTAGTCAGGAGTTTTCTGGTGTTCTCAGGTTTTGGGCTTAAATCTCCTGCCTCTGGATTTCAGTCTTATTCTTCCAGTAGTCTCAGGACTTCTCCAACTATATAGCACTGATAATAAAACTTCTAGGTTAATGGTGAAAAGATTCTCCACCGTGAGGGACACCCAGAGAGGTTCACAGAGTTACACGAAGAAGAGGAGAGGGAGGAGGGAAATAGAGATGAGCAGGAGGAGTAAAGGGGGGACTCAAGAGGAGAGAGACAGATCTACGCAGTACTCTGTTACTTAAGTGTTCCCCAAAGCCCAGAACACCCACAGAGATTCACAGAATTGGATTGGGAAGAGAAGGGGGAGGGAGGAAATAGAGGTGATCTGAGGGAGAAAACGGAGAGTCAAAAGTGGGAGAGAGTAATCAACACACTCCTGAGTAAAAATGGGTACTGAATATTGGATTCTTAAATGTCCAATATTGATATCAAATATTGAAAAACAAGGATTAAAAATCTAGAGTAGAGGTTAGACTCTTAAAAATACAATTTTAAAAATAAAAACAAAAACAAAAAATTTTAGAAATATATATGAAGTTCGGTTTAAAAATAGGGCCTCTTCTTTTTTTTTTTTTTTTTTTTGCAAGGTTATAGTGAAATGAAAATGAAAATTAAAGAGTAATAGAGGACTTTAAAAGAAAATAAGAGAAAGAAAGAAAAAAAATTTTTTTTTCTAATAAAAAAAGTAGTAAAAATATATGAAAATGAAAGTTAAGGAGTAATGGAGGAGTAATAGGGAATTTTTAAAGAAAATAAAAGAGAAAAAATTTTTTAAAAAGAAAAGAAAAAAACTTTTTTTTTAATTTAAAAAAAAAAGTAAAAATATATCTAGGAATTTCTCGGGAGCTGTTGCGGTCAGTGAGAGTTCAGTTCAGTTTCAGATAGCTCCTCATTCCAGCTTACACTTCTCGATATCTATAGGGCCCTTCCGGTGTAGTCGGTGTTACCTACAGGGATTTTAATCTGTTGCACCGGTCCCTTCTGAAGCGGTTCCCTGTGTTTATTTGGCTTCTGTTTGCCAGTCTCTTCAGTGTCTAATTTCCGCCCTGACACAGGCGGGCGGAGGTGGTCTCTTGTTCAGGTTCGCTAGTTCCGTCCTGCTGCGGGGAGGGCGGGGCGCTGCAGGCAGATATCGCTGTGTGTGGGGAGCACTCGCATGGTTGCGGCCACACTGGGTTTGCCCCGCTCACGGGTGTGTGCTCTCCCCGTCTACACTGCTCAGGCCCCGGCTGCTCTATATGGAGCGGGCCCTGCGTGGCGTGCGGTTCCAGTTTTCGGGTACTCCACAAAAGCGCGGACTCGGTTGGGCCTGCGTTTTGTGCCTTCCCCGCCCGAGCAGCTCAGGCAGCCGGGAGCTTGACGCGCGCACTTCCCCTGGGTGCAGTGCGCCTTCTCCCCTCTGCGGCCCCAGCCTCAGTTTCTGCAGGTGCCAGTCGGGTGCGCCCTGTGTCTGTTCTTGGGAGCTGGCCTCTAGCTGCGACCCTCCTGGTGGATGTTGACCATCCAGAATCTCAGGAAGTCTTTGGTTAGAAACTGGGAGCCTGTTTGCCATTTGGTAGGGGGTGCCGTTTCTGGGGCTGCGTTTGCCCCTTTCCCCTCCCCCCACCTCCTGCCTCTGGCGGGGATGGGCCAGTCTGCAGCCGGCTAGCTCTTCTCTGGGATCACTCAGTTCTTCCCTTGTTCTGCGAACGGGCCCGCAGTGTGTTCAGGCCGGTTAATTTTCTCTCTCCCTCTTGCTATCCCACAGGTTAAGTTGCTATCTCACGTTAGCTCCCTCCGATTGCCCTCAGGGCATTCAGGCCCAGTCCTTACCCTAAGCAATGCCGCCCACTTCTCTCCTTTCCGCCCCCACTTGCTGGTGGCAGATGCGGGCGTCTGGGGTACTTTTCTGCTGGGAGTTGCTTTTAGTCATGTAATCTGTGGGTTTTATTTATTTTTCCTCCCAGTTAGGTTGCCCCCCAAGATTCGAAAACTTCCCCCAGACCCGCCAGTAACAGGGTTTCCTGGTGTTTGGAAACTTCCTCTGTTACAACTCCCTTCCCGGGATGGGTCTTCATCCCTATCTCTTTTGTCTCTCTTTTTATCTTTTCTATTTTTTCCTACCTTCTTTTGAAGACGATGGGCTGCTTTTCTGGGCACCTGATGTCTTCTGCTAGCAGTCAGAAGTTGTTTTGTGAAGTTTGCTCAGGGTTCAAATGTTCTTTCAATGAATTTGTAGGGGAGAAAGTGGTCTCCCTGTCCTATTCCCCCACCATCTTAGCTCCTCCTCATAGTGATGCTTTCTAAGGCCCACTTGACTTCACATTGCAGGATGTCTGGCTCCAGGTGAGTGATCACACCATTGTGATGATCTGGGTCATGAAGGTCTTTCTTGTACAGTTCTTCAGTGTACTCTTGACACCTGTTCTTAATATCTTCTGCTTCTGTTAGGTCCATACCATTTCTATCCTTTATCGAACCGATCTTTGCATGAAACGTTCCCTTGGTATCACTAATTTTCTTGAAGAGATCTCTAGTCTTTCCCATTCTGTTGTTTTCCTCTATTTTTTTGCATTGATCACTGAGGAAGGCTTTCTTATCTCTCCTTGTTATTCTTTGGAACTCTGCATGCAGATGGGTATATCTTCCCTTTTCTCCTTTGCATTTAGCTTCTTGTCTTTTCTCAGCTACTGTAAGGCCTCCTCCGACAACCATTTTGCTTTTTGCATTTGTTTTTCTTGGGGATGGTGTTGATCACTGCCTCCTGTACAATGTCATGAACCTCCATTCATAGTTTTTCAGGACTCTATCAGTTCTAATCCCTTGAATCTACTTCTCACGTCCACTGTATAATCTTAAGGGATTTGATTTAGGTCATACTTGAATGGTCTAGTGGTTTTTCCTACTTTCTTCAAGTTAAGTCTAAATTTGGCAATAAGGAGTTAATGATGTGAGCCACAGTTAGTTTCCGGCCTAATTTTTGCTGATTATATAGAGCTTCTCCATCTTTGGTTGTACAGAATATAATCAATCTGATCTTGGTATTGCCCTTCTGGTGGTGTCCATGTGTAGGGTCTTCTCTTGTGCTGTTGGAAGAGGGTGTTTGCTATGACCAGTGCGTTCTCTTGACAATACTCTGTTAGCCTTTGCCCTGCTTCATTCTGTACTCCAAGGCCAAATTTGCCTGTTACTCCAGGTATCTCTTGACTTCCTACTTTTGCATTCCAGTCCTCTATGATGAAAAGGACATCTTTTTTGGGTGTTAGTTCTAGAAGATCTTGTAGGTCTTCATAGAACCATTTAACTTCAGCTTCTTCAGCATTACTGGTTAGAGCATAGACTCGGATTACTGTGATATTGAATGGTTTGCCTTGGAAATGAACGGAGATCCTTCTGTCATTTTTAAGATTGCATCCAAGCACTGCATTCTGGACTCTTTTTTTGACTATGAGGGCTACTCCATTTCTTCTAAGGAGTAGATATGATGCCTAGAGTAGTAGATATAATGCTCATCTGTATTAAATTCACCCAATCCAGTCCATTTTAGTTCACTGACTCCTAAAATGTCGATGTTAACTCTTGCCATCTCCTGTTTGACCATTTCTAATTTACCTTGATTCTTGGACCTAACATTCCAGGTTCCTATACAATATTGCTCTTTACAGCATTGGACTTACTTCCATTTCCGGTCACATTCACAACTGGGCATTGTTTTCACTTTGGCTCCATCTCATCATTCTTTCTGAAGTTATTTCTCCAGTCTTCTCCAATAGCACGTTGGGTACTCACCGACCTGGGGAGCTTATATTTCGGTGTCATATCTTCTTGCCTTTTCACATGCTGAATCATCTGTTTGTATATACACATCTCCACTCTTGAACCTCCCTCGCACCCCCGCATCCCACCCAAGTCATCACAGAGCACCAAGCTGAGCCCCCTGAGCTATGCATCAGCTCCCCACTAGCCATCTACTTTACACGTGGTCATGTACATTTCAGTGCTGCTCTCGCCATTGGTCCCACCCTCTCTTTTCCCCACCCGCTGTCCATAAGTCTGTTCTCTGTGCGCTTCTATTCCAAGCTGGGTGATGTTGGGCAGAATATTCTAGGTGAGCAGGCTGTAAACTGGGGTGCACTTGACTATGTGGACTCAGCGCAGACTCATCTGCCTGAACACCACCCTCATCTGGAAATCAAAGGGTTGGCAGCCTGACCTTTTTTCCTTCTAAAAAACCTGACTCTGATTTCTCAGACAAGTGTCAAAATCAGTTTGACATCCCTTCTGACTGGTGATAATGGGTGATTTTTCCATCTTATACTTTTTTGAACATCTTGACATTTTTGACAATGGGTGGTCTTCCCTTTCAAAATCAGAAAACAGTAAGAACAAAGGGGGTGACTTAAATCACATTCAATTTGTATTTATGTTCTAAAATGAAAATCTGGGCCCTGGTTTCTTCTAATCAGTGCTTAAGTAAGTAAGTAAGTGAAGTTGCTCAGTCATGTCTGATTCTTTGTGACACCATGGACTGTAGCCTATCAGCCTCCTCATCCATGGGGTTTTCCAGGCAAGAATACTGGAGTGGGTTGCCATTTCCTTCTCCAAATCAGTGCTTACTTACCATCAAAGTTTTCTCCTTTACTTTGAGTCCCAGACTTTGTCCAAGGTTTGCTGGTGAAGAGCTTGGTGGCATAAAGTTAGTTCCTTTAACTCTACATGACTCCTCTCTGGAGTCCTGAGGGCTGTGAAGGGCACCTTACATTATGGCTTATTAAGGTCTCCATCACAGTGAAACTGAGCAACACAATTTCTAATGTAACCTGCTATTCATACAGCAGCATCTTTTTAGCTGAGACTAATTTAATTTGTATTCTCCCTTTGGCTTGCAAGATGACCCAAGGAACCTTGTTTTGGCCCAGGATGAATTCTAAATAATTATAAATCTTTATTGTTCTTATCAAGCCCTTGCACGTGGCCTCCTCTTCAGGCAGAGAATAATCCACACAGTTTGGAAGCTTACATATGGTGAAATGGGATTTACCTTTCTAAAGTCTTTCAGTTTTATCATGCCAAGCACCCTTATGTTTACCACTGAATGTAATTAAGGTGAGGCTCATCCAGCAGATAATTCAAAATCCACAGACTCAGCCTTGTGTCCTTTCTAGTTCTTTCCTCTCACCTCCCTAGCTAGTTATGAAACACAACGCATCACCCCCCCCAAAAAAAAAATCTTCAAAATCTGTCACAGATCATTGTTGTAGAAAGTCCTCCAAAAAGTACTGTTGCCATGGAGATAGATTCCTATCATATCTTTCTTTTCAACTAAAGCATGACTGGAATATTTTTAGCTGTGGACAGTGAAGTCTGTTTATTAAAAGTTGTTATTAATTTGCGCAAACAAATTTCTGTGGGTTTAAAGCAACTGTGAATCACACATATCCATGTTGGCTAGAATTCTTTTTTTTTTAATTTGAGCTTCTAAATTTTTTCACTATGTGAGTTATCTCTTTTCAGAGCTAATTAGTAAAGGAAGTAAGACAGGATGAGAATAGAGATTTGAGCGAAGTGAGGGGGAAAAAGGGAAAAACAAAAAGACAGGTTAAGTATTTTTCTTGGGATCAGAGAGATCTTAATCACATAACAATGGTTTTTCACCCTGCTCTGAGGAAAAACAGCTTCACTGACTTAAGAGAGATGCTTAAGAAGAGAACTGGGTTTCTCAGTAAATCATGACTGGTACCCAGTCCTGCAGTTGTAAAAGGGGCCTTGAACCAGCTCGTTGAATTTCGTGATGCACTTGGAGGAGTTTGGAGGGTTCCAAGCAAGGGCCTTAGGAGCAGCCTGGGGTCCCCACCCCCCAGTTTTTAACTGGTATATATATGCATTCACCCACATAAGATTTTGCTACAGAGACATAGGATTTGGGGCAGGAGGTTATTGTTTTGTTTTGTTTTTTAATTCGTTTTTTAAAAAATTGAAAAATGAGACTGGTTAATCTCAAATGAGATTAAAATGAAACTGCTTTAATAATAAAGTATATTGCATATATTGTATAAACTGTTGCCCTATCGACACTTTGTTTCAACATTCATTACTTCTAGTCCTCACAATAATTCTTCAGGGGAAACAATGTTATTTCCTTTTTACAGATGAGATCAACAGCTAACACATACTCCCCCTCCCTTCTCCAGGGGATCTTCCAAACTCAGGGATCGAACCCCAGTCTCCTGCATTGTGGGCAGATTCTTTACCATCTGAGTCACCAGGGAAGTTCTGCCTTTTTACAGAGGAGATCAACAACTGCACATATTCCCCCTACTCCTCTTTTATTCACATGGTGACAAGCTATAGTTGAGTGAATTACAAGGAAGCTGCCTCCATGACCAGCACTTCTACTTTCCCACATAGTTTCAATATTTTTCTCAGTTCTAAATTCTTTATGTATTTACTGTTTCTTTCTCAGGAAACAGGATACAGAGAACCAGTCCTTAGATTAACTCCCCTAACTAAGGGTGAATCAGTGACCTAAGACGACCTCGCACACACAGACTCTAGTATTTCCTCAACGTTTATCCCTTCAAGCCTTCTGTGGAGCAGGCCCTGGAGATACAGCGGCAATCAAAGTCAAAGCTGGCCCTGTTCTTGAGGGGTTTCTCATCTGTGCCCCATAGTACGACTCCAGTCTTTTCAAGATCTTATCAAGAGCTTCTACGCTGACTTCCAAGAGCAAAGTGGTCACTTCCAAGGGTCTCCTCAATGCTTTCCTCAGTGAGCCCTTTGGTTCTCCTTGCAAAGAACTGCAACTATCATGACACTTACTGAGCCACTAGTTGAGTGAGTGGTTCGGTCATCAAGCAGCCTGCAATGCCGTCTCTTTTCCAGCTTTAAGGCATTATCAGTCAGCTCTGCAGTGCTGGGCAGTTCATTTATGAAATGGCCTCCATAAAATAAAATAATAGTTAAAATGTCAATGGCCTGAAACTCTTCCCCTGTTCTAACATCTAAGAATTCTGAAAGTCACATCAAAGTTCCAGAATGGAAAGAATTTTTTTTAAGATAAATTAATCCATTTTGGATTAATCTCCTATTTGTTGGAGATGGTCCAGACATAACAGATCTATTATTGCAGCATCTTCAAATCTGAAAGTGTTATTAACGATACTAAGGCCAGTCTCCTCAACTTACAGATAAGGAAACTAAGACCAGAGCAGTAAAGTGCCTTCCTTAAAGTCACAGCTGTAGTCAGGAGAAAACCAAGAAACAAACCTGATCCAGTGATCTTTTAACAACCACAAAATGTTACTTTGCAGCTCCAGGTTCATCTAGAATTAGTGTCACATTTAGTCCTGTGACACAGTCAAGCTAGGCAGTCTTTCTTCTGATAGTCAGTTGCATTGCATGAAGCATTCTAAAAAGGATATAAACTGTGTCTCATTATTATGTGTCATAGGCAATATTGCCTAAAATTAAAAAAAATTTCCCAGAAGCATACCTATCATGGGAGCTTGTCCACCCCCTTCACTTTCCAAGTCTGGATCCTTCTGTGTCTAAGGACCTGTATCATAGTAGAGGCTGATTTTACTAACTGTACTCAGATTCAGCTTGGCTAAGCCAAAAGCTAAGTGTTAAAAATTTAATGTGTGTGGCCGGTTGCTCAGTCATGTCCGATTCTTTGCAACCCCAGAGACTACAACCCGCCAGGCTCCTCTGTCTGTGGGGCTTCCCAGGCAAGAATAATGGAGTGGGTTGCCATTTCTACTCCAAGAGATCTTCCTGACCCAGGGACCAAATCTGCATCTCTCGTGTCTCCTACATCGGCAGGTGGATTCTTAACCACTGAGTCACCTCCGAAGCAATATTTTTAATAGTCAATTTAAATGTAGCTTAAACAACAGATCTTCAATGGGAAACATATTATATAGCATCTACTTTTGTAACCAACAAAAGCTATAATCCTGAAAGTCATATGCAATTGTAGCTTGATGTAAAAATTTGAAAACAGAAAGAGTAATCCAAAATTGTCTCTTTCACTAAAGTCTACTTAAACCAACTATGTTAAATCATATCTGTCTTAATGGAACAATCCCCCACTAAGAAGGCAATTTTTAGACCTAACTCCGTCATCGATAATCATATGAATTGGGGCAAATCAATATTCTGTGGTTTCCACTTTCTTTTCTGTACATGAAGAAAAAAGAGAACTAGAGTTAATCATCTCTCAATTCCCTTCTAGCCCTAAAATGCTAAGCTCAGGCAGAAAAAGTGAGACAACATACGTACTCAAATGTTAAAATGTGAAACCTAACTCTGAGCATAAATCCGGAATATATGAGGGTTTGTCCTATGAAAAAGTAGTTTTTGTGTTGTAAATTCCCGAAATCTATACCCCTTAAATCCCAATCAGCATGTCTGTGCTGTCATTTCTGTTGTTTCTGGCTCTTTGTGACATATGGGCTGTAGCCCACCAGGTTCTTCTGTCTATGGGATTCTCCAGGCATGAACACTAGAGTCAGTTGCCATGCCCTCCTCCAGGGGATCTTCCTGACTCAGGGATCGAACCCACGTCTTTTACATCTCCTGAATTGGCAGGTGGGGGTCTTCACCACCAGTACCACCTGGGAAACCCACACAGTAGGCAATATGTTGCCACTGCTGCTTAGCCACTTCATATGTGTTCAAATAGTATAAGCTGCTGCTGCTGCTAAGTCGCTTCAGTCGTGTCCAACTCTGTGTGACCCCATAGACGGCAGCCCACCAGGCTCCCCCGTCCCTGGGATTCTCCAAGCAAGAACACTAGAGTGGGTTGCCATTTCCTTCTCCAATGCATGAAAGGAAAATTGAAAGTGAAGTCACTCAGTCGTGTATGACTCTTTGCGACCCCATGGACCGCAACCCACCAGGCTCTTCTACCCATGGGATTTTCCAGGCAAGCATACTGGAGTGGGTTGCCATTGCCTTCTCCGATAGTATAAGCTACCAGAAAACAAAAAACAATGACTGTATCAGAACAGCTATTTGCCCTCAGGAAAGAATATAACAAATGTTCTTCGTCCACTGTTAGGTTCACTGCTTCTCAAGGCAAAGCCCTCAAAGGACTCCATCAGTATCTCCTGAAGTCCTCATTAACAAGCAGAATCCTTGCTTGCCCTTTCCTTCACCTAAAAATTAAAATGATGACTATAGCAGGGGTGGGGGAGGCTCTGTTAGCTCGGCTTCCCAGGTGGCACTAGTGGTAAAGATCCCACCTGCTAAGGCAGGAGACACAAGAGACTCAGGTTCGATCCCTGAGTTCGGAAGGTTCCCTGGAGGAGGGCACAGCAACCCACTCTGGTGATCCTCCGGGAGAATCCCGTGGACAGAGGAGTCTGGTGGACCACAGCCTATAGGGTCACAAAGAGTCGTACACAGCTGAAGAGACCCAAGTTGCCATAGTAAAATACCACATACCAGGTGTCT